>NC_056732.1:1662674921-1662874921 GCF_019279795.1 Protopterus annectens
CCTCCGTGTAAGAGTTATAACTCTTACACGGAGGCTTCCTGAATCTGGCCCTTAGTATGAACAGCTACTTTTAAATACTGGATTGTACTAAGTACAATAAATACACAGAGGCAAACTGATTCAGTAAATTGCTCTAGTTAGTATGACATTTCTGTTACATTTGACTTTTGGTTCTACAAACACGCAACACATATGCTGTCAGCTCTCTATAGCAAATTCCCAAAGTCTGTTTAAGCATAGTTACATTTATACCAGATCATCTGGTATTTTTCCAGAGTCTGATATAAAACAGGTATTTCTTTGTATAGCAGTTTTTCCTTTGTTTCCTTGTCCTTGGTTCTTTGTAGTTTGATGATCCATGGAAACTCAGTCTTGCATTATCTTAAACATGGTGTTCCAGCACTATCTGAAACTTGATGTTACATTCCTTTACTTTGCTGATGTTTCAGCTTTACTTCATGGATGTCCTTGCAGCTGCCATCTACGTAGTTATTTTTACATAATTTGTTTCTCAATAACATATTCCTTCACATGGATGCCAAAATCTATTTAAGCTATTTCGATTCTCAGCTAGAGCGTCTTCTGCGTGGAGACATGTGTGAATGGGTGTACCTTCGTTAAACGTTGTGCATCAGGGCTGGTAACTCGGCATGTAAAAATCAACTACCAATCATTAGCGGACCGGAGTTCCGCTGTGGCGACCCCTAACCGGAAAAAGCCGAAAGACACAACATATGTTTGCCAGCACATATACTACTTTCTATTTTTCAGCATTTTACATTATTTTAGATTAACCCTTTATATTTCATGCAGCTTTTTATTCAAGCTAATAATCATGCTAGCAACAGTTTGAAAAGACAGTGGATAAAACAGAATAATACTATTCTTTCAGTTCCTCCTTATTGTATTTTTGAGGAACGGACTAAACATTACTTAAAGAAAAGACTGCATTTGTTTCATCAGCATTGCTATTTACAGCATTTACCCCTTTGCTCATATTTACAATCATAACTTGTTGAGTTATTGCAACTCTTTGTAACCTGTAGCATATAAAACAATTGTAAGCTGTTATTATTATTATGACTCTTAAAACTATTAACACAGGATGTATTAACCAATTTAGCAATTTGGTCCCAGATGATGACCATCCTTTAAATATGTCCCACCAATTATGGGCAGTGTCAGCTTCTGTCTTTGTCTTTTAGTATTAACACTGGGTTATTTAAAACCACACATACAAACTGTGTTGCTACTTTAACAAACATTTTGAAATTTGAATGCAATATTGTCCATTTATACTAAATTGTAATCTGTCTATCAAAGATACTTGTAATAACTTACTAAATACTAGGATTTTCTTGTGCTTCTAAATGTATAATCTGTGAGATATCTTGTTTTACTAGTTTTCTTACCAAAGTCTTTTAAATCTGCATTTGGTATCTCTAAAACTTGGAAATGTAATATTGAAGTGCAATATTGTCTTTTGGTATTGTTTTCCTATCATGGTACAAGTGGATGGTATTTTTACCACTTGATCTGCATGAAGTACTGGTTTATTACCCAGAATGGTAAGTATTTTAACCCATGGTCCTTTTTTTGTATTACTGTGTTATTTATACAAATAAACAGAGTATTGGTAGAAATCATACCCTTTTCTTCCTCTGTTGAGTTTATTCTTATTTTTGTGTTATTGTCCACACACTTTGACATTTTTGCATGTCTTCCCTTATTAGAACTGTTACATTTTTTAGGAGGTAATATACAGCATTTAATAGAAATAGAGCTGTTTATTGAAATGTTTATGTCCGTCTTTGATTGTTTCTCTACTTTTATGTATGCCTGACCTTGTTTAGATAACCATGCTGTTATATTTGTGTTAAATGTTATTTTTTAAACGTACATGCTGTATACTTTTTACAACTGAAATTGTCATGTTCTATTTTGTGTAGCTTTTTTTACTAAGTTTTGTTCGTGAAATATTGTAATTCCCTCTGTTTTGATGTTCAGAATGATGCAAATGAAATGCAGATGTCTGTGTTGAATGCTGCCTTGTCTCGTAGCTGCATTTTTATCTATAGTCCTTGAAACATGTTCCAGACACTGAACATTCAACGTGTCGCAAGTGTACCAGAATATATGTGTGCTACCAAACAGAAATACATGTATTTAACTAACTATATTATTTTTACATATATTATAGCAACATATGCGTATATGCTGTTGAATATTATGAATATGGGGCTGAAATTAATTCTGTTGTAAATATGCTGAAAGATAAAGCATAGAATAAAAAGTTTGCTTGAATATATGTATAGAGTTTAGCAGAGTAAAATGTGCATTCATACTATATGTATAACAGACAGGCTTCTCTTCACAGCATCAGAAAATACCTAACAAAGCAATATTGGAAAGTATCACATGCTTTTCTCATGTTTGCAGAACAAATATCTAAACTTAGCAATACGTGATATTTTTTCAATAGGAACAGCAGCAGAACAGCTTGTACAGATGTTTCCTTTTAGATTTCTGTTAATGTCATCTTCACATCAGCAGAACTGCTGACAGGACAATGAAAAAGTCTAAAAACAGACATTATGTGATTTCCCACAGACCAAGAGGAAATAACATCTGTGTGCATGACTAGCACTCTATATAATAAGAAGTTATGTACTCACCATAACGTTCCATCTGAGTAGGTAAACTTCATTTGTCAGCAACCTATGGGTTATCGGATCTGCATCGGATCCGAGCTGGCAGTTTCCAACAGCTAAGATCCGAGCTCCAAGCTCCTCCCCCTTACCCATAACTCCCTGCCATCCCTTCCTGACCTCAGATCGAGTTTGCCTAAAACAAGGCTTACAATCACCACCTATCTAGGGTAAATTGGGTACAATCTACCGTGAAGCGGGAATATCAAGAACATCCAAAGAGGACAGGGGGACGGAGGGAGGGACAGTTGCTGACAAATGAAGTTTACCTACTCAGATGGAACGTTATGGTGAGTACATAACTTCTTAATCTGAAGTAGTTAACTTCATTTGTGCATCAACCTATGGGACAGAGTCCCCAGCTACCTGAATCTTGGGAGGCCCTCAAGGAAGGATGTTCCGGAGCACTGCGGAGCCAAAGGATGCTCTCCCTCTGGAAACCAGATCTAACTCATAGTGGTTTATAAATGTGTGAGAAGAAGCCCACGTGGCAGCCGAGCAAATGTCATCTAATGAAACTCTGGCTCAAAAGGCAGCAGAGGTAGAAACAGACCGAGTTGAATGGGCATGGACTCCCTGAGGAGCAGGCCTGCCAGAACTCTCATAAGCCAAGAGAATACACTGAGAAATCCACCTGGATAGTGTGACTTTAGAAACAGCTTTCCCCAAACTGGATTTAGCAAAGGACACAAACAGCTGATCTGAATGTCTATAACTGGCTGTCCTGTGCAAATAAAATCTCAACTGTCTGTGTACATCCAAAGAGTGTACCTTGTATTCACCCTTATTTTGGTAACTGGGGAAGAAGACTGGCAAATCAATAGACTGATTAATGTTAGTTTCGGAAGCAATTTTGGGAAGAAAAGAGGGATTGGTCCTGAGGGATACCCTATCCTTGTGGAAGGTCAAGTACGGAGGCTTGGCAGAAAGGGCTTGAACTCAGAAACCCTTTTCGCCGAAGTAATAGTGACTAGAAAGGCTGTTTTCCAGGATAAGAATTTGAGATCTACCGAGGCAGCAGGCTCAAAGGGTGAAGCTGTTAAGGCCTGGAGTACCAGCGAAAAGTCCCAAGGAGGGATCACATCCTTCACCGGAGGCCTTAGTAGGAAGGTGCCTTTTAAAAAAGGCCTTACATAATCTGGATGAGGTCAAAGGACCAAGATCACATCCAACGTGGTAATGAGCGATTGCCGCCAACTGTACTTTGACTGTGGAAGAGCTAGCCCCACAGACCCGATAGAAATTCCAGCACAGCTGGTAACGGAGCTGTGAAAGGATCCAGATTCTGATGTTCAGCCCAAATAGAAAAACGTTCCATTTGCTACGATAAACTTTTCTAGTAGACGGCTTGTGAGCCGCCACTAGGATCACTTTGACCGGGGAAGAGATACCAGGAGTCCGAACTAACAGTGGAACTGGATCAACCATGCTGTGAGCTTCAGGTTGTCCAGGTTCGGGGTTGGAAGGCCCAGGAGGTGAGATATCAGATCCAGGAGAGGATCTAGAATCCAGGGAGGATTCACTAGATGAGACCACAGATAAGGGAATCATGCCTGACGAGGCCAGAATGGGGCAATGAGGATTATCGTGCTCCCCAACTGTCTGGCTTTCTGCAGAAATTTCAGCATTAGGGGAAGAGGTGGGTAAGCATAAAGTAGACCGGGAGGCCAAGCATGCACCAGAGCGTCTCTTGATGATTCCCCGGGTGGGGAAATTAGAGCGAAGTAGATGTCACACTTCGTGTTTGAAGGAGAGGTGAAAAGATCGCAACAAGTTTGACCCCATTTGGAGAAGATCTGCTTCGCTACTTTGAGATTCAGAGACCACTCATACGGCGAGAGGATGGTGCGACTTAATCTGTCCGCTAGGATGTTGGACTGACCCGGAATGTGCATCGCTACGAGAAAGCGGTTGGTGGAAATCGCCCATTCCCAAACTCTCATGGCCTCTCGACAAAGTGGATAGGACCTGGTTCCCCCTGTTTGTCGATATACCAAACAACCGACATGTTGTCCGTTTGGATCGCAATAGTCCCGATGGGAAGAAGGCTCTGAAGTGCTTGCAACACTAACAGCACCGCCCTCATCTCCAGGACATTGATATGCAGTGAGGTCTTCGATTGGTTCCACGTGCCTTGGAAGGTCCTGCCGCAGCAATGCCCCCCCCACCCAAGGCGAGAGGCGTCCGTGTCGCCGTGGCTAGGGGAGGGGACATAGAGAGGGGGCACCCCTTTAGGAGGTCCAGAGACTGGAGCCACCATAAGAGGGCACTCCTGCAAATCCTGCTGAGAGCAAATCCTGCTGAGAGGGACAGGATGGCTCAGGGGAAAATGTAGGAAGGACCATTGGACTTGGAGGGTCCATTGCAGAATTCTCATATTTAGGTGCGCCATGGGAAGGAGACTGATGGTAGCTGCCATCGAACCTAGTGCCCTCAGGACCAGTTCCGCCAGAGGGGTCGGACAATGAAGAATGGCTTGCACATGAAGTCTTAGGGATCGCATCCGGTCCGGAGTTAAGAAAGCTAAGAGCTGGTTTGTGTCCAACCTGGCTCCGAAAAAGTCTATGACCTCAGTCGGGAGTAGGGAGGATTCCCCAGTGTGTATCGTGATCCCCAGCTGGGGAGCTAGGCGAAGGAAGAAATTCCTGGTTGTGCAGAGTAGATGCCTTGTGGGGGCGGTCAGGAGCCAGTTATCCAGGTATGGAAAGACCTGAATTCCCTGGAGTCTCAGGTGGGCCGCTAACACCTTGGTGAACACCCTGGGGGCCATGGTGAGACCAAAGGGGAGGACCCTGAATTGGTAATGGCTGGCTCCTAGCCTGAAGTGGAGAAACCTCCTGGATCATCTGCCCATTAAGATATGGTAGTACGCATCTTTGAGGTCTATGGAGCACATCCAGTCATTCTCCTGCAAGAGGGGGAGAATGGATTGAAGAGTGACCATCCAGAACTTTTCTTTGGTTATTGCCAGGTTCAAGAGGGATGAGTCGAGGATTGGTCTTAAGTCCCCCATCTTTTTTGGCACCAAGAAGAACCTGGAGTAAAACCCAATCCATACTGGTCTGGGGGACATGCTGGATCACTCCTTTTTCTAGCAGCTGCCAAATTTCTGTGGCTGTGGCCTCCCTCTGATCGGGTGGGACATCGGAGAGGTACCTGGGTCTCAGGGGGGGATGGAGAAATGGGATCTCTTAGCCTCTGGATATGATCTGAAGCACCCAGCGGTCTGTTGTGATGGACTCCCAAGCAGCTAGGTGCTTCGAGAAATGCCCCCCGACTGCCTCCAGAGTGGAACAGTCGGGTAACCCCTCAGGGTTGCTGCATGGGTCGATCAGAGAAAGGTTCTCTGGACCCAAAGATTTTGGGCCCCCTCTGCCTCTAGAGCGGCGTCCACCCTGTCCTCCTCTGCCTCTGAAGGATGGGGAGTCCGGAGCAAAACGGGATTGCCGAGACTTTCGGAACCACATCTTCTTCTGTCCCTTTTGGTTCTTAGAGAAGGACTTCTGGGGAGCCGAGAAGTGGACTCCGATGGTAGATGTCTTCCCGTCTTTCTCGTTCTGGACCAAGGTGTCGCGTACGGTCTTGCCAAAGAGGGCAGAACCATCAAACGGGGCATTAGCAAATGACACCTTGAAGGGTTTCGCGAAATCACAGTGGCGGAGCCAGGCCTGTCACCTCAGTACGATGCCTGCTCCGCTAGCTCTAGTGGCCCCTTCCATAGCATGGGATAGCAGCAGCATAGTGGTATTAGAAATCGACGTGAGAGTGGCCATTCGGGTATTGTACACCTGTTTGTCCTCTGCTGACATGGACTTTGGGGGTGACCCGGCGTATTCTTTGATAAGATCCGGCTGGAGCCGTGTGACATGTTCCATGTAGTTCAGCGACCTTATGGAGATGTTGGCTGAAGCAAACATCCGCTTCCCCAAATGGTCTATCGCCCGAGACTCCTTAGGTTCATAGGTTTATAGATTAGTACTAAGCTAACTGCCCTTGTGAGCCATTTTAAGCTTAGCCAATTATCCCTTGTGAGACTCAAACCATGCACCTTGTGTTTGCAAGGCAAACACCTTAACCATTAGGCCACCCTCCCAACCCTGTCAGGAGGATGGACCGAGGGACTCTCTTGGGCCAGTTCCCTTTTGGTGGCTGCCGCCACCAACATGGCATCTACAGGGGATCCCTTGCTCCAATGAGACCTGTCCGAAGGTGGGCTGAAAATTCTGTCAGGCCTCTTAGGGACGGGCTCCACAGTGTCCGGCTCTTTCCATGCTCTGGTAGTGATCAGATCTACCAGGGGATCGGCCGGAGGGGACACCCAAGAGGTAGACGGGCCTGCTTCAAATGCCTCCAGGAACACGGACTCGTCCGAGGTAGGCTTTGGGGCAGACCACCACCCCTGATCCTGAGCATCTCCATGATGTTTCCAAATGAGACATCTTCGGGGGGGTGATCTTGGGGAACCTTCCCCTTCCTCCAAATCCGTGTCATCTGTTAAGGACTCAGGGGAGTCCAAGTGCCTCCTTTTGCACTTGTGTTTGTGAGGAACCTCCTCGGGGGGCTGTCCGTGGAGGCCTCACCAGTCATATCCTGTTCCAATAAGGGAACAACCTGGGGCATCTGAGCAGGATGTCCCTGGGACCGGGAGATGGAAGTCGGAACCGTCTGCGAGGAAGTGCAGGGTGGAGTGGTAGCTAAGGCCAGGGGCCTGGAATCCCTCGACAGATCCCTCTCCACTACGTTGAATGCCGAAGGAGAGCTACTCTCTCTAGGATGTGAGAGCAGACCCTCCCTCGGGTCCGACGAGCAGATCAGGGCCGAAGCGATCGGATCTGAAGGGCCAGTATGCTCCGACCTACTCGGAGCCAAAGGCATACTGACCACCTCGGATCCGAAGCTCAACTCTCAACTCCGACAACCTGGATCTGAAGAAAAGGGACCCGACAGGCTCGAGGGCGCTGTCGGTGCCGAGGTACCCGACTCCATCGGTGCCGACATTCCCCCGGCTCAGACGTTACTCAGCTCCATAGACCCCGAACCTGGAAAGCGGGTCAGGGAAGGAGCAATCTGGGTGAAAAAAGGGTCGAGCTCCCCCCTGGAGGGGGGGAGGCAGGAGCACTCTCATCTGCAGCTGGGCCTGGAGGAACCTTCTCATCATCCGGTCCAAGTCTGCATCTGTTAGGCTCCTTGTAGATTGGGAAGAGGCCACCAAGGCGGGACGGGAGTGCCACCTCGATGACCTCGAAGGAGACTGGGCCTCATCCTCCTCTGGCCCCGGTGAAAAGCTGGGGGAACGGAGCCAGGAAGGAGAAGGTCCAGACGTCCCAGGGGGAGAAACTCGCTCGGCTGGCGGGGCCAAAGCAGAGGCCCCGGCCCGCTGCTTGTGTTTTTCACAGCACTTCTCCCTCCTGGCTTCCCTATCCTCCTGGCCCAAGGTGGGAGGTTGAGTCCTGGCCAGAGGAAGGGAAGCATCTGTCGGCACTGCGGAGAGGCCGGAGGATGGAGCCAAGTCCAGGGGCAGGAGTCCCGCCAGAATCAGCTTCGACCTCTGGTCCCTGATAGCCCTGGGGTTGAATGCTGCACAAATAGAGTACCCAGAAGACAGGTGTTCAACCCCAAGGCATATCACACACCAAGTGTGGCCATCAGCCGGGGAAAGCTTATGGCCACACTTGGTACACTTAGAAAAGAAAGATTTGGTGGCCTCAGACATCCCAACTGAAAACACACACGCTAGGCCCCAAAACCACACATACACTCATACACCCTAATGCTGACGAGAAACGGGGGAGGAAAGGCTAACAATTACACTAAAAAAACTAAGGGTAAACAACTCAACACCAACTCACTCAAAAATTTAACTTTTATAGAAAAAGAAAGGATTTTCTCACAGACTATATAGTCGAAAGCCCGGAAGCTCGAGATCAAGCTGCTGGTAGAAACCACAGCAAACTAGATCTGGGGTCAGGAAGGGATAGCAGGGAGTTATGGGTAAGGGGGAGGAGCTTGGAGCTTGGATCTTAGCTGTTGGAAACTGCCGGCTTGGATCTGATGCAGATCCGATAACCCATAGGTTGATGCACAAATGAAGTTAACTACTTCAGATCAATTGTAGTTCAGTTATATGAGAGAAAAGGACAGACAGAGAGATTTTGTAAATGTCATCATTCATATCTGTAATGAAGGATAACTTTGTAAACATATGCTGAAAAACTGACAAAGTGTATGTATTGTTTATTATAAAATAAGTTATGTGTAACTGTATAGCTGCAAAATATATTTCTTTATCAGTGTGCAATTTGAAAGGCTTGGTGCTTTAAACAAACTACAGATGGAGTCATGCAAAGCTCTGTGACTTTGATTTCAGCAGTAAACATCCATCAAGACTGTGTGTCTTAAAAAGACTTTGGAGCCAGCTCAGCATAGAAGCACAGCATAGCAGCTGCGCAAATTAAAATAAATTTTTCATATGCATCTAACTAGCAAATAGATGTGCACATGCATTTATACATATTTAAACATATTTCTCACTGTATACATTCCCTCTGTTTTATTTTAAATACAAAACTGTCTATAGTCAACTTATATTGCTATTAGCTAGAAACACATTAGGGAAACAAAACATTTAGATTTTCTTTTAATACAGCAAATTAACACAGTTTAATATTGTCAACACAGTGATGACAACCATTACCATTAGAACTGGATGAATCTGAATATGACTCTATACAGTGATGTTTTATACTGCAATTTATTGACAATGGTTGAGAATTTTATTGCAAAGGCATTGCAGTCTTGTTTTTTGAAAAAAAAAACATGTCACAAATGTCAAGCTATGACTTGTTACTCTATTTACATAGATAAACCATTTACTATATACTGTGCAAAATATACTTGCTTGTACAGATTGTTTTTTATTTGTATATACATGGCTTTAATGTACACTCAGTCCAATTTTTAAACCTAACATTAAACTGAAGCCTGCTAATTACATTACTTGAAAATTTAATTTTATTGCAGTATTGTTTGTTTTATGCTGTGAGAATTGAATGTATGCTTGCCCTTTTGCCTGTTACGTAGACTGTGACACTTTGCTCTTACACATTTGCTTATTTATTTTGCTGTTCCCTATACTGTCAAAGGAATTGCTTTTACCAATTTTGAAAAAGACATTTACCGTTACTAGTTATTTGCACCCTCCCTTTTTGTAAAAGGACCTGCATAATTTAATTGCATACTATAGCCCATGTACTGACTGTACTCGTATTTACTTGCAAACAGATTATTAATGACATGTATGCACAATTGTGACATCTTATTACAATTACTAAACAGGATGAGACTTTTGGGTTTTTGCTTAATGCTGTACATGAATACTTAAAAATAATGTTTTAGAAATACATAAGCCATTTGGCCTGACAACCAGTCTTGTTTTCTTGACCTTATAAAGTTCAGTACCAGTAACATTTTATCTTATGCAAAATTTTTTGTAACTACACATTCCAGCCTGGAATGATTTGAGCTCACATACTTTTTTTTTCTTTTTTTGTGTGCATTCCAGATGCTTAACCCATAACTCCTTCAGCACTTACTTGTACCTTCAGTCATTCGTTAATATACTTAAAAATTTGTAATTTGCCTAACTATGCATAATACTGCCTTTGAAGACTGTTTTTCCTGGAGTTTTTATGCTATGATACAATTACAAAATATTGTAAGAAACAAAAGAGATATTGACTTAACTAACACATGGATTTACCAGCATTGTTATGCTATTAAAAACAATAAGTGTGAAAATGCATTGGCCAAGCATATAGTTTCCCACCCAGGGCATGCATTTGTGTTTATGGGTATTGATCACTTACCTGTGCCTATTAGAGGGGGCCCTGCCTCAATTCTATTGGAAACTCGTGAGCTATTATGGCAGCTGAAATTAGATGCCTTCAATTTACCAGGCCTTAATGAAAGTTGTAATATAGCATCTTTTTTAAAGCTCAAATATTATATGAGGTGATAGCTCCCAGTGGCTAGGTTTATTATACAAGTATTTTTTATGTAAAAAACCTCATTTGAGGTAAAAGTTTTTAATTGTTAAAAGGTAACGATTGTTAATGACCTATGTACAGTAATTTTAGAGTTGTTTTTTCACACAATTATGGCTCCTTTACTTAATTTCTACATATATTTCTCTTGTTGATTTTACGATCAACAATTGAAAGAGTGGAATGTTTTTAAATAATTAGTTGGCTAATACTGAGCACAGAAATGTTGTCTGTAATGGCACATTCATGCTTAGAGGGTACATCTGGTGTTATGTTCTATTATGTATATTTCATGTGGGGATAATAAGAAAGCATATAGTTTTTAAACATGGGGTGAGTAGTTTCTAGCCCTTTTGCTTTCTTTGAACTTGCAATAATTCCTCCTATAAGTATAGTACACCAAGTTTAATTTTGTTTAAAATTGGAGTTTGCATGCGCCTTATTGCAGGCTTAGTTGAATGTCCAGCTGTTTTAATTAATTTTTTAACTTTTTGAAATGTGTTGTACTAGTTACTTAGGTACACTTGCTGCAATGTTTTAATATACTTTGTTTACTTCATGTAATTGGAGCTTTTCTCCCCGGGCCTCTACTGAAAACGGATATTTGTCCAGTTAGACTAGCCCGGTCAACAAATGTAAAATAAAAAATAAATAAAAAAAAATAATAAAATAGTTACTATATGGTATTGAATTATGTTGCTCAATGCAACAAATTTATTTATTTATTAAAACTATTCCAGGAAGTGATGCAATTGCACTGTTGTGTGGAGTTTAAAAGGAGCGCTGATCTTGCACTTCTTATAACCTCTGAAGAAGCTACCTCGTTAGAGTAGCGAAAACGCTGTTTTTTTGTATGAAAATAAATTTGCGTTAAGGTCATTTTGGTGAAGGTTTCTTTCATTGGCTCGAAGTCCCTTTTTCGCTTAACACATGCTTAAAACAGATATATTTACATGATTTACATTTGCTGTGGTCTGCCTTTTGCTGCACTTTAGATGAAAAAAAAAACGTGCTTATCAGTCTATGACGTCATGTCTTTACTCCGTGTAACTACTTTCATTTGATTTGTATGCCCTAGAACTGTTTTGATATATGAAATGTTTTTAAAATCAAAGTGCCTTGCTTTAATTGAATGAAAGTTTTTTTGTGTACACCTAACCATTTTCTAAATGTAGAACAGTACGTCGTAAATTGTTTTATCAGCGTAGTTAACTGCTATTGCTTTAACTCTTTACTAACCAGATTATATTTGTCAGTATTTTGCTCTGCTGACTTTAAAGCTCTTATGCACTTTTGAAAAAGTGTTTGCATATGTTGTCAGTACTTTTTGAACTTACTGTCTGTCTTTTAGAAGGTTTTTTGTCAATTCACCATGAACCTCGTCGCTGCTGTTTGTTTTGTAATCTGCAGTGGTTTTATGCCACTTTTGTCTAGCAAGATGTACAGAAGAGTCTGTAAATAACTGACTTGACTGATATTGTAACTCTGAAGTTAACATTTTACATGTGGTGACAGGACATAAATGTTTACTGGCATACAAGTGATGTTGCTGTTTAAAATACCAGTCAAACATAATGCATTTACATAAAGCATTGACGTTAACATTACCCAATAAGGTACTGCATGCACTATTGTGTTGTTTATGCCAATCTTTAAAACCTAGCCATACCTGTGCTGGATTATCACTACTGTCTACCTGAAAGGTAGTCTTACATTTAACACTTTTTTGTTTAATAGCATCCATGCTGTAGAGTGAGAAACAACAAAAAGAATTACCAGTTTCTGTGTGGAAGGTGGCCAAATTTTCCGTCGAGAAAGCAAGGCAGTCTCTTGTTGATTCTGCCAAAAGTTGGTCAACACAGCTGGCAGAATCAGCTGTGCAAATGTACAGGACCTGTGAAACTTGCAGAGATGCACTGTTCTGTGACTGGATACTGTGCAGAAGAAGGAGGCAAATGTTTCCTTTGCAACTGGACGTACTAACTGAATAAAATGAAAAAGTAGCTGTAGTTGTCACAAGGAGAATTCATACGGTCCATCAACTGTGGCTCGCCATTGAAGAATTCTGTACTGCCTTCTGTTGGTTACTTCTTGTTATTTACATTTGCATGCAAGCACACCACAGTATATTAACTCTTATTATGAACCGCTACTTTTAAATACTGGATTGTACTAAGTACAATAAATACACGGAGGCAAACTGCTTCAGTAAACTGCTTTAGTTAGTATGACATTTCTGTTACATTTCACCTTTGGTTCTACAAACACACAACACATATGCTGTCAGCTCTCTATAGCACATTCCCAAAGTCTGTTTAAGTATAGTTACATTTATACCAGAAGATTTGGTATTTTTCCAGAGTCTGATGTAAAACAGGTCTTTCTTTGTATAACAGTTTTGCCTTTGTTTCCTTGTCCTTGGTTCTTTGTAGCTTGATGATCCATGGAAACTCAGTCTTTGCATTAAATGAAACATGGTGTTCCAGCACTATCTGAAACTTGATGTTACATTCCTTTACTTTGCTAATGTTTCAGCCTTACTTCATGGATGCCCTTGCAGCTGCCATCTACGTAGTTATTTTTACAGACTTTGTTTCTCAATAACATACTCCTTCATATGGATGCCAAAATCTATTTAAGTTATTATATGTTTGCCAACACATATACTACTTTCTATTTTTCAGCATTTTACATTATTTTAGATTAACCCTTTATATTTCATGCAGCTTTTTACTCAAGCTAATAATCATGCTTACAACAGTTTGAAAAGACAGTGAACAAAACAAAATAATACTATTCTTTCAATTGTAACTGGGTGGAATGTCCAGGATTTTTGTTTTCAATGGGGGGGGGGGTGGCAAAGGGAATGAAATATCCTCTGGAAAACTATACTTTTTAACCATTTGTCATTTGTTATTTTGAGCCAGGCATCTGGATACAAAGATAAGCAACCCCCAACTGCCTCCAGAGTATGACAGTCGGGCCTCCTTTCAGGAGCGTTGGTAGGGCTTCCCAAAGAATTGGTCTCTGTCACCCTGGTTTTGTGGACTGCCTCTGCTGTGAAGGTGGCGTCTTCCATTATTGCCCCCTCTTCTGCCCATGGAGGGGGGTTCACCACATGTGTCCAGAAAGGCTCCTTGGGCTTTTCAGAAAAAGAAGTTATATACTTACCATAACGTTCCATCTGAGTAGGTAACTTCATTTGTCAGCAACCTGTGGGTATCGGATCAGAATCAGATCCAAGCCGGCAGCTTTATTCAGCTAAGATCCGAACTCCAAACTCCTCCCTCTTACCCATAACCCCCTGCCATCCTTCTCTGTCCTCACATCGAGTTTGCTTAGCCTTATAAACTACTACAATCAGGATCAACTAAACATCCTAACCTGATGCCATCTGGTACAGAGAACACAAGGTCCTAAAAGGGACGAACTACAGGTTAGGGGGACGAGGGGGGGTTGGTTGCTGACAAATGAAGTTACCTTCTCAGATGGAACATTATGGTAAGTACATAACTTCTTTATCTGAAGTAGTTAACTTAATTTGCTCATCAACCTGTGGGACAGAGTCCCCAGCTACCTAAACTTGGGAGGTCCTCATGGAAGAATATTCCGGAGCACTGCAGAGCCAAAGGATGCCCTTCCTCTGGAAATTAAATCCAGCTTGTAATGTGTTATAAAGGTATGGGATGAAGCTCAAGTGGCTACAGAACAAATATCATCCAAGGACACCCTTGACCAAAAGGCAGCAGAAGTTGAAATTGATAGAGTAGAATGGGCGTGAACTCCGACAGGTTCTGGTCGGCCAGAACTCTTATATGCAAGAAGTATACATTGTGAAATCCATCTGGACAATGTAGCTTTTGACACAGGTTTGCCCAAAAAGGGTTTAGCAAAGGATACAAGGAGTTGCTCAGATTTCCTATGACCAGCAGTCCTGCGGAAATAGAACCTCAGTTGTCTGTGCACATCTAAAGAGTGTAATTTGTATTCACCTTTGTTTTGATAATTCAGGAAAAACACTAGTAAATTGATAGATTGATTAATGTTGGACTCAGAGGCAACTTTAGGTAAGAAGGAGGGATTGGTCCTGAGGGAAACTCTATCTTTATGGAAGACCAGATATGGAGGTTTGGCGCAAAGGACTTGAAGTTCTGAAACCCTTCTAGTTGAAGTGATGGCAATGAGAAAAGCCGTCTTCCAAGATATGTATTTAAGGTCCACCGAAGCTGAAGGTTCAAAGGGGGGGCCAGTAAGAGCCTGAAGAACAAGGGTTAAATCCCACGGAGGAACTGCATCCTTCACGGGAGGCCTTAATAGGAAAGTACTTTTTACAAAGGTCTTGCAGATCTTGGAGGAAGCTAATGAACCGAGATCACTTCCCACATGAAAGTGTGAAATTGCTGCTAACTGGACTTTGACGGTGGAGGAGCTGGTACCTTGATCAAATAAGTGTGATAAAAACTCTAATACAGCTGGTATCGGGGCTGTAAAGGGATCCATATGTCTGTGTTCTGCCCAGATCGAAAAATGTTTCCATTTGCTCTTACAGACCTTTCTGGTAGAAGGTTTATGAGCGGCTACTAGAACAGCTTTAACGGAAGAGGAGATACCAGGAGTCCTAGCTATGATTGGAACTGGATCAACCAAGCTGTGAGCTTGAGATTGTCCAGGTTTGGAGTTGTCAACTCCAGGGGGTGAGAAATGAGATCTGGAGTGGGATCCAGAATCCATGGAGGATTGACCAGATGAGACCATAGACAAGGGAACCACGTTTGACGAGGCCAGAATGGGGCTATGAGGATCACTCTGCTCCTCAACTGACAAGCTTTCTGCAAGAATCTTATCATGAGGGAAAGAGGTGGATAAGCATAAAGTAGACCGGATGGCCAAGCATGGACTAGACCATCTCTGGGGGATTCCCCTGGTGGGGGAAGTAGAGTGAAGTACTCGCTGCACTTTGCGTTCGAAGGTGACGCAAAAAGATCACATCAAGGTTGACCCCACTTGAGGAAGATCTGCTTCGCTACTCTCGGGTTCAGAGACCACTCATAAAGTGAGAGGATGGTTCAACTCAGCTTGTCTGACAAAATGTTGGACCGACCCGGAATGTGCATTGCTATGAGAAAGCAGTTGGTGGTGATCGCCCATTGCTAAACTCTCATGGCCTCTTGACACAGCAGATAGGATCTGGTTCCCCCTTGTTTGTTGATATACCAGACTACTGACATGTTGTCTGACTGAATTGCAATTGTCCCTAAGGGAAGAAGGGCCTAGAGTGCTTGCAATGCTAAAAGCACTGCCCTCATCTGTAGGACACTGATGTGCAACAAGGTCTCTGAGTGTGTCCACGTGCCTTGGATGGTTCTGTCCATGCAATGCCCCCCCACCCAAGGCAGAAAGCATCCGTGGTCACCGTGGCTTGGGGTGGGGTCATAGAAAAGGGGCGCCCTTCCCGGAGATCCAAGGATTGGATCCACCAGAGTAGGGACCTCTTGCAAGCATTGCTGAGGGGGATAGCTGTACTTAGTGGGTGTTGTAGGATGGACCATTGGACCTGCAATGTCCATTGCAGGACCCCCATGTTCAGATGAGCCAATGGTGAAAGATTGATGGCAGTTGCCATGGAACCTAGTGCCCTCAGGACCAATTCCGCTGGGGGGGGGGGGGGCGGGGATTGTAAGAGAGCCATCACATGGAATGTCAAAGTTCGAAACCTGTCCAGAGTTAGGAAGGCCCTCAGCAGGTTTGTATCTAGCCTGGCCCCTATGAAATCTAAGGTCTGAGTTGGCTGAAGGGAAGATTTCTTGAGATTGATATAAATCCCCAGATGAGAGGCCAAGTGAAGGAAGTAATTCCTGGCTGAGCAGAGTAGATGCCTGGGGGGGGTGGTGAGGAGCCAGTCGTCTAGGTACAGAAAGACCTGTATTCCCTAAAGCCTCAGGTGGGCTGCTACAACCACCATCACTTTGGCGAATGCCCTGGGGGCTGTGGTGAGACCAAAGGGAAGGACCCTGAACTGATAGTGACTGGCTTCCAGCCGGAAGCGGAGAAACCTCCTGGATCATCTGTCCATCAAAATATGGTAGTACGCATCCTTGAGGTCTATAGAGCACATCCAGTCATTCTCCTGTAGGAGTGGGAGAATGGACTGAATAGTGACCATCCGGAATTTTTCTTTGGCGACAGCTAGGTTCAGAAGGGACAGGTCGAGGATTGGTCTTAAGACCCCCGTTTTTTTTGGCACCAAAAAGAACCTGGAGTAGAAGCCTGATCCAGACTGGTCTTGGGGGACGGGCTGGATTGCTGTTTTTTCTAGCAGCTGCTTTATTTCTGCGGCTGCTGCCTCCCTTTGATTGGGTGGGACATCGGGGAGGCTCCGGGGTCTGAGAGGACGATTCAGAAAAGGGATAGTGTAACCTCTGGATATGATTTGAAGCACCCAGTGATCAGTTGTAATTGACTCCCAAACTGCTAGGTGCCTCGAGAAGTGCCCCCCGACTGCCTCCAGTGTGGAGCAGCTGGGTAACCCCTCACGGTTGCTGCGCGGGCCGATCTGAAAAAGGTTCTCTCAACCCAAAGTTCTTCTGTCCCCCTCTGCCTCTGGGCCAGCATCCACCCTGTCCCCCTCTGCCTCTGAAGGACGAGGGGTCCAGAGCGAAATGGGACTGTTGAGATTTCCAGAACCACAACTTCTTTTGTCCCCTTTGGTTCCTGGAGAAGGCTCTCTGGGGAGCCGAGAAGCAGATCCCGATGGCAGACAACGTCTTCCCATCTTTCTCGCTCTGGACCAGCGTGTCGCGGACGGTCTTGCCAAACAGCAAAGAGCCGTCAAAAGGGGCATTTGCGAAGGATGCCTTGAAGGCTTCCGCAAAGTTGCAGAGGCGGAGCCAAGCATGCCGCCGTAAGACAATGCCCGCTCCGCTAGCTCTAGTGGCTCCTTCTGTGGCATGGGAAAGAAGATGCATAGATGTGCTCGAAATGATCTTAAGAGTGGCCATTCGGGCTGAGAATACTTTCTTATCCTTGGCCGACATGGACTCTGTGGGAGACCCTGTGTATTCTTTGATGAGATCCCGCCGGAGTCGTATCACATGTGCCATGTAGTTCAGCGACCTTACAGAGAAGGTGGCTGAAGCAAACATCTGCTTCCCTATGCGGTCCATCGTCCGAGACTCCTTGTCAGAAGGATGGACCGAGGAAGTCTCCTGGGCCAGTACCTTCTTGGTGGCAGCTGCCACCAACATGGCATCTACTGGAGCACCCTTGCTCCAAACTGCCCTATCTGTGGGTGGACTAAGAATTTTGTCAGGTCTCTATGGTACGGGCTCCACAGTGTCCGGTTCCTTCCATGCCCTGGTAGTGATCAGATCTATCAGGGGATTGGTGGGAGGGGACACCTAAGAGGTAGATGGACCTGCATCAAACGCCTCCAGAAACACAGACTCATTGGAGGAAGGCTTTTGGGCTAATCACCCCCCTCCAATATGAAGCATTTCCATAATGTCTCCGAAGGAGACATCCTCGGGGGTGACCTTGGGGAACCTTCCCCTTCCTCTAACTCTGTGTCCTCTGTCAGGGACTCAGGTGAGTCCGAGTGCCTCCTCTTGCACTTACGTTTGTGAGGAACCTCCTCGGGGGGCTGTCCAAGGATGCCTCACCAACCACATCCTGTTCCTCTAAGGGAACCATCTGGGACACAGGCACAGGCTGTCCCTGGGGCCGAGTGATGGAAGGTAGGCCCGTCTGACAGGGAGTAATGGGTGGACCTGCAGCGGGAGCCTGGGGCCTCGAGTCCCCCAACAAGACCCTCTCCACAACATTGAATGCCGAAGGAGAACTGCTCTCTCTCAGCTCCGAGAGCAGCCCCTTCGGATCCGAGGTGTGGACCAGAGCTGGTGCCGATGCAGTCGGATCCGAAGGGCCAGTGTGCTCCGACTGAGATGGAGCTAAAGACACACTAACACCTCCGGATCCGAAGCTCAGCTCACGGCTCCGAGAGCTCAGATCCGAAAAGGGACCCGACAAGCTTGAGGGTGCAGTCAGAGCCGAAGAAGGGTGTACTATCGGCACCGAGCCTCCCCTGGTTCCGATGCTGCCTGGATCCGATGGCTCCAAACCCCAGAAGTGGGTCAGAGAAGGAGCAATCAGGGCAAAAAAGGGGGTTGAGCTCCCCCCCCCCCCAGGAGGGGGGAGGCAGGATCACTCCCATCTGCAGTTGTTGCTGGAGAAACCTATGCATCATCTGGTCCATATCTGCGTCTGACAAGCTTCTTGTTGATCTTGACGAGGCCACCGAGGCAGGCCTGGAGTGGTGCCTCGAAGATCTTGAAGGCAACCGGGTCTCCTCCTCCTCCAGCCCCGGGGAAAAATGGGATGAATGAAGCCGGGAAGGAGAAGGCCCGGAGGCCCTAGGAGAGACCAGCTGCTTTGCTGGCAGAGCCGAAGAGGAAGCTTCGGCTCACCGCTTGTGGTGCCTGTACTTTTTTCTCTCTCTCCTAGCTTCCCTCTCCTCCTGAGCCTCAGTGGGAGGGTGAGTCCCAGCCAGGGGAGCAGGAATGGAAGGCGGCACTGCTCCAGTAGCAGCAGGTGCTGCCGAGGGAGAAAAGGATGAAGCCGAGTCCAGGGGCAGAAGACCCGCCAGAATCAACTTCGACCTCCTATCCCTCAAAGCCCTGGGGTTGAAGGCTGCAAAAATTGTGCAGTCCGAAGAAAGATGATCAACCCCAAGGCAGATAACATACCGAGTGTGGCCATCCACCGGGATAGCTTATGGCCACACTCTGTGCATTTAGAAAAGAAAGTTTTAGGGGCCTCGGCCATAGTTGTAAAAAAGTCCTAACCCAAACACACCTTCACACACACGGGAAGAGGGAGACTAGAGTAAATGAAAATATATAAAGTTTTAGCAACAAAAATGAGCTAAATCAACTACAAAGGGAAACAACAATCACTCGTTAACAATTAAACTAAAAACTAGGTAAAAAAACAGAGGAAATTTTCTTCAAAAACTCACGAAACCCTACACCTGGAACTCATTCTAGGTGCTTGAATAAGCCGCAGCAAACGAGATCTGGGGACAGAGAAGGATGGCAGGTGGTTATGGGTAAGAGGGAGGGGCTTGGAGCTCGGATCTTAGCTGAATAAAGCTGCCGGCTCGGATCCATTTCGGATCCGATACCCACAGTTTGATGAACAAATCTAGTTAACTACTTCAGATCAACATCTTTCCTCCCTTTTGACTCTTGGGGTATGGTCTAGTAGGGGTGGAAAAACGAACTCCGACAGCAGACAGAGTCTTTCCTTCCTGCTCACACCTGGTCAAAGTTTCCTTAACTTTGGGCTGGAAAAGGGAAGAGCCATTAAAAGGGGTGTTGACAAAGGATGACTAAAAGGAATCCACAAAGGAACATAAGTGCATCCAGGAGTGTCACCTGAGAGCAATTCCTGTATGCGCTGCCCTACTCATTCCATCAGCTGCATATGAGATGAGACGCATGGATGAGTTCACTATGGAATTAAGGGTAGCCAGTTGGGAAGCAACTTTGTCTGAAGCTCCTTCAGCTACCGTACCCTGAAGAGTATCTCCAAGCTCTTTCAGGAGGTCTCTTTGCAGTCTTGAGAAATGTGTAAGATAGTTCAGTGAAAGCATGGCAAAAGTTGCTGAACTGTACATGTGCTTCCCATCTCTACCCATGATCCTAGAGTCTCTGTTAGGAGAGTGGATAGAGGAAGAAGTTTCTGACATCTCCTGTTTGGTGGCTGCTGCCACCACCATGGTATCAACCGGCACTCCTTTAGTGAGAAAAGATTTATCCTGAGGGGCAGAAATAAATTTATTAGGCCTCCTATGGACAGGCTCCATGGTGTCCAGAGACTCCCATACCTTTCATGAGACCAGCTCCATGAGCTCATTGAAGGGCAGAGACACCCAAGAGGTGGAGAGTCGAGACTCAAAAGCCATCAGGAGAACCGACTCATCTTCAGTAGGGTTGGTGAGCTTCCAGCCACCCCTCTGTTTAAGGATTCCTAATATATCTGCAAATGAAATATCTTCAGAGGGGGACCGTGGGGACCCTTCTGATTCATCTAAGTCAGTGTCAGATGTGAGAGACTCTTGTGGGGAGTCTAGATGCTTCCTCTTGCAAATTCTCTTCCTGGAACCCTCATCAGTGGGAACTTCTGGTAAGGTCTTGGAAAAGCAGGGGCCACCCAGTGGGGCTTCCTGAGGCTCAGGGTCTCTAAGCTTCAACAGGATCTGTGAGACAGAAGTGGACATAGGCACTTTTCGGGAGGAGGTAGTTGGTCCTGAAGTTGTGGATGTCCTGGGGGACATTACTCTCCTCATGGCTTCAAAGGCAATTCTGCTCTGATGAGAAGGGACTGCTGGATGTGAAGAGACAGATGATTCCCTCGGCACCAGAACTGTGGGCTCCAAACTAGAGGTAGGAGCCAAACTCATCCAAGCTGAAGCCCCGAGAGGCAAAGTCGGAACTGACAGGTCAGTCCAACTATCCTCCCCAGACCCGACCGGAGAGTGTCGGCTCCTAGACTCCTTGATGGGTGCCGAGGAAATCTGAGTAAACAGTACCAATGGCACTGGAGCATGTGTCGGCTATGCAGGCTCCACAATCATGAGGTCCAACTCTTCCAGCTCTGATGGACCGATATGGCTCAGAGGAGGAAAAGAAGTTGATGGAATAACAGTTTTCGGTTCTGAAACCACTTGGGTCGGAGCCGATAAAAAATTTGCAAATGCCAGTGCCTGTAGCAGCTTCTGGTCCACAAGATCCACATTCAAATCGGATAGTTTAATCGAGGACCGAGATGAATGCATGGAGGGTGGTACCGACTGGAGGATAGGAGATTTCAATACTTCGGAGACCATTTCCAGGACTGGGGACCGGCTGTGAAAAAACAGGATGCTTGGCTCCGAAGGCTGTGGAGCAGATGTCGATGGTTTCTTGGATTTTGACAAATCAGATGAAGAAGCCTTAGAAGACCTGGGAGACTAGCTAGATTTATCCTGGTCACTCAAAGCTTCCTGAAAAGAAGATTTAGGAGTCCTCTATCAATCAGTTTTCTTTTCCTTTCATGCAGTACTGTGCTAGAAAAAGAATGGCAAA
Organism: Protopterus annectens; assembly: GCF_019279795.1. Taxonomy (NCBI): domain Eukaryota; kingdom Metazoa; phylum Chordata; order Ceratodontiformes; family Protopteridae; genus Protopterus; species Protopterus annectens. The sequence continues at coordinate 1,662,696,795 of NC_056732.1, forward strand.
TTTGGCAGCTCTCTTGCAAGTGCAAGGTTCTGAGACAATAAACACAATTTACATGACTGTCACTGACATCTTTTGTCCACACTTTGGACATCTTTTAAACCCACACTTGGGATGTTTGTCTTTTTCTTTTTCTTGGTCAGCCATGTTAAATCCCACACTTCCAAAAATATCTAACTGTACACCAACAGAGTGTAGTATCACAGAAGAATGCACACACACACAAATTTTAGCAATCTCAAACTACAGTAATTAGCCCTTAAAAAAACAAATGGGCTGTACATGAATAAATGTAAGCTAACTATAACTATCTAAACACACTGTCACACAATATTTAATGATTATAGAAGCTAATGAGATACTACAAAGCTATATAAACTATCCTAATATTTTTATAAAGGCACATCAAAGAAGCAAAATGGAATACTAAAGGCCTATAAAAAACGAAGACCAAAGGAAGTATAAGAAAAATCAGAGAAACGCTAATCTATCAAGCTATTAATATTTTAAAGTTTAAAGTTATCACTATCAATGTATAAAAGAGAAACAGTAATATTTGAGAAAATATAAAATACTGGCCCGAGCTGTGCTAGGACACCTCTGATCTGTTGCAGTGGCAAACTAGATCTGAGGTAGCTCAAGGTGTATCATAGGACAGGAACTTGGCCTCGAGCCATCTGAATACCTCGAGCTTTGTAGTAGGCTAACTCGGAGCCGAGGATCAGCTCCGAACCCATCTGTAAGAATGAATGGCGAGATAGAACAACTTCACATTGTTAGCTTCATGTTCAGATGGCATCCTAGAAATATTTAGAAATATTTATATTCCAATGGTTGTAACTGAGACTTTGTAGTGTTTGCTGAAATGCCTAAAGACAGATGCAAGTGAAGAAAATAATATTTAACTATTACAAGGGACTCTGTTTTGGGGGGCTAAGAGCCAATCCTCCTGGAATGGAAATATGTGGGCTGCAATGACTGATAGGCACTTCATGAGCACTATGGGACTGTGTTTTAACCAAATGGCAGTGCATGAATTTCTAGTGACTGGATGTCAACCTGAAATTGAGATACCTTCTGGATGTTTTGGCTACTTTCATGTGGAGATAGTTGTCCCGAAGATCAACTGAGTATATTCAGTGTTCATCTTGCAAACAAGGAAATATGGCTTGCAATGTGACCACCAAGAACTTTGTCATTTTTAGTTACTTAGGCTGCTTAAGTTCCAGGATAGGCCTGGGATCTTTTGATTTTTTGGAGAGACTAAAAAAAATCTGGAATTCTGTCTGGACTCTCTTCTGTCTGGCAGGAGCTCTCCAATGGCTCTTTTTTTGAAGTAGTTGAGTGATCCCCTGTACTGCTGCAATGTTCTGCTGGAAAATCTAGGAGAGGCATTGGCTAGGATTTGAGGTTTCTCAAAGAATTAAGTAGCACTGGATATTATGCTTGTCACCCAGTTGTTCCATGTGATAGCTATACACTAGTCCAAGTGAAGAGACAATCAACCCCTGATTGCCAATGAAGAACAGCAGCCAGGCAAGCCTTCAGGGCTATGTCCATTGAAGGGGTCTCCTCTGCCACATTTGCCCTTATCTGAAAAATATTCAAAGGAAAAGCATTGGGACTTTCTAAACCAGAGACCTTTAGAGCCCTTCTGGTCCAAAAAAGGATCTTTCAGGCATTTCAAAATGTACTCCGATGGCAGACAATATTTTCCCTTTCTGTCTTTAAGTCCAAAAAGGGTAAAACCATCATAAAAGGCACTGACAAAGGATGCTTTGAAGTTGTCTACAAAGTCACATTGGAGCTGGCCCAGAGAAGTAAATATTGTGGGAAAAAATTTCCAGGGAATTGTTATGGCTAGGCTTGAATAGGCCTTAGGGCCGATAGCCTAGTACCCACTTATGAACCTATGAACCATTGTTTTAAGCACCCTTTCAATGGTATTGGGAAAAAAACTCAAGGAAAGGTTTTAAATAGTTAATGTAATGGCCACTTTTGATCTCAGCTGGTGCAAGTATTAGATGTGGCAGGCTTCCTCAGCATCCAGGATCTGCTCCATTAGATCTCTTTGGAACCTAGTCACACATGCAAGCTAATCCACAAGGAAAACGCCAGCCGGTGATGAAGAACACAGCTTTATTGTCCACATCAAATGTACAATAAAAATTCCACTTTAAAAACATTAACATCCAAAATCCATAATACCACAGGATAACCAATAGCATAAAATTCAAAAAGTGAATCTAAAACAAGTTAAGTGCTTTCATCCCTAATCTAGGGACTTCTTCAGAACTATTCCCAAAACTATTCCTAGCATTCTTATTGCATTCCAATTAAAGGGAAACTGCAATAAAAAAGAATATGTAATAATTGACTCAAATAAATACATATGAAGGCAATGTGTGCAGGTAATAATCAAATATCCTATCAAGATATATAAAAATATATAAGGATAAATATTTAAAAACTTGACAATAAATATTTACATTAAAAATGAATAAATTTGCATGTTAACCCAATATGTTTTTGATTTTTAAATAGCAGCTGATATTAACTGCTTCACTAATACCAGGGTATCTGGTGGCATCCAAAATTAACTGCCACCTCACTTCAAATACATCAAGGGCCTACCTTGTTGTACTTCCCTGTTCACCTGATTGTAACTGCTGTAACACCAAAAATTTAAACAAGTGACCTTGGTGCTCAATTAAATGTCTACTAAGAGCATTGGACTCCTTTTTGTGTCTAATATCCAAAAAAATGTTCATAAATCCTTAATCTGAACTTGTTGCATGTTTTACCCACGTAAAAAACTGGGCATGAAGTACATTTCATTAAATAGACAACATTTTCACTCTGACAATTAAAATTACCCCTAATATACAGTACCTTGCCATTTAAAATAAAATTGTCTCCAGTAATTAAAATCAGGGAGCATTGGGGACACATACCATATTTTGTACTGCCAACTTTTTTTGGTGTACAATTTTTTTTTCTTTTACCCTCTGTTCCATAATGTCTTTAAAACACCTATCTCTTCTGTATGTAAATTTTGTTTTTTTATTAAACATCTTAACCAAATTCTTATCTACAGACAACAATCCCCAATTTTTTTCAATAACTTTACAAATCATATATGTGTCCTTATTGTACGTTATAATAAAAATGGGAAAAGAGGAAAGCTTATTATCCTTCTTGACCCTCAAATGAATTTTGCTTTGCCTAGTGATGATTTTTCAACAATTGGCTGCATTAATGATTGTGATTTGGAAATGTTACATAGCATGTGTGTTTCAGGTGTTTCAGTAAATGTTCCCCAGGAGGATAGCAATGTAGAAAGTAATACACAGAGTAATATTTTACCAAGTATAATTTTCAATACTAGGGGTGATTACAAAGTATATAATTATTCTTGTAAAAACATTACTACCCCTGTGGCTGATTTATTAGCGAAAGGCTACACTTATGCACCCAGTAGGAGGGGAAGAGTGGTAGACACCTTATTAGACCTAAAAATGTTTACGAGAAAATTAAACCTTCAGGTATGGTTTGATAATAATGTTTGTAACAATTCAAATAAACATGGCAACGCTAATGTTTCGAGGTTAACCAGACCTAGTACATTCAATCCCCCAATGTGCAATACTATCGGTATATTTGAAAAAATGTGCAAATTGGATTTTAGGGAAGTATTCAAGGGTAATTGTAGCATTGTAAGTGATAATTTAACTGAAGCGGAAAAAAGGTTGTTGCATGATATTTCAGAAGATGGTAATGTACGTTATATGAAACCAGACAAAGGCAATGGAGTGGTGGTAATGAATTGTGTTGATTATTTTAATTACGTCGGGCCTCCTAAAGAGTGATACTTACAAAGAAGTTTCGATGAATGAAATTAATATTTCATATTGTAAATTAGATTTAGCTTTGGAAGATATGTTATTGCAGGGACAAATTGATTTAGATTAATTTAATTACTTGAAAAATGAATACCTGGTGATTGCCACCATTTTTGGATTACCCAAAATCCACAAGGGGCTTAGCAATTTGGAATTTAGGCCCACAGTGGATGCAAAAAGAGGTAAAACATGTTTCATTGGTAAATATTTAGACTTCCATTTAAAAAAGAGGGTTACAACATTTTAAATATATTTGTAAAGATTCATGGGAGTTTTTAGCAAATTTAAATAGTTTAATTTATGATGACAATATGTTATTATATATAGATACACATATAGATGTGTGTAACCTTTTTTCAGTTATACCTCAGAATGATGGACTTATTTGGTTGGAAACCCAGTTACAGGCAATGGGTATGTTTGAACAGGGTGATATTAATGCTTTCATAGTTTTAATGGAAATGGTTTTAAAATACAATTTTATAAAATTTGAAGGTCAATACTTTTGTCAGGTCACTGGAGTAGCAATGGGGGCAGCATGCACCCCCATTTTTGCCAACTATGTAATGTCATTCTGGGAAAACCAATTCATATTCATATCTAAGTATATGCAATACATAAAGTATTTCACAAGATTTTTGGATGATATTTTTTTTTATTTGGATTGGTACTCTTGATATGTTAAAATAATTTTTTGTATATATTAATAATATTTTAGATTATTTTAAGCTTACCCATGTTTTTAATGGCATCACTATCACTTATTTGGATATGGAGATTAAAATTGACAGAGGTGATAAAAATTGATTTCAAAAATTTTTAGAAAATCGACATTTTCAAACTCATATTTGGAATTTAATAGTTTGCATCCCACATTTCAGAAAAAAATCTATTATAAAAGGACAATTGGAATGTCATCCTTGGAATGTGATTTCATTCAGGAAGTAGAATTTATCTTAAAAATGTTTGAGCACAGAGGTTATCCCCGAGATTTATTGGAAAGTGTTAGAGGGGAGGTAGTCATAAAGCGGCAAAATGGTTGTCTTGTCCCTATTTTAGGTCAAAATGTGGGGTGTGACAATGGTATTGACCATTTGAGGGTCAAGGACGACAATAACCTTTCCACTTTTCTCATTTTTATTACAACCTACAATAAGGACACACATATGATTTGTAAAATTATTGAAAAAAATGGGAATTGTTGTCTGTAGATAAGAATTTGTTTAAGATGTTTAATAAAAAAACAATTTACATACAGAAGAGATAGGTGTTTTAAGGACATTATGGAATGAGGGGTAAAAGAAAAAACATTTGCACATCAAAAAAAGTTGGCAGTACAAAATGTGGTATGTGTCCCCAATGCTCCCTGATTTTAATTACTGGAGACAATTTTATTTTAAATGGCAAGGTACTGTATATTAGGGGTAATTTTAATTGTCAAAGTGAAAATGTTGTCCATTTAGTGAAATGTACTTCATGCCCATTTTTGTTACGTGGGCAAAATGTGTAGGAAGTTCAGATTAAGGATTTATGAACATTCTTTAGATATTAGACACAAAAAGGAGTCCAATGCCCTTAGCAGATATTTGAGTACCAAGGTCACTCATTTAATTTTTTGGTGTTACAGCAGTTACAATCAGGTGAACAGGGAAGTACACCAAGGGAGGTCCTTGATGTATGTGAATTGAGGTGCTAGTTAATTTTGGATGCCACCAAATACCCTGGTATTAATGAAGCAGTTAAAATCAGCTGCTATTTAAAAATCAAAAACATATTGGGTTAACATGCAAATGTATTAATTTTAATGTAAATATTTATTGTCAAGTTTTTAAATATTTATCCTTTTATATTTATATATATATATATATATATATACATATATTTTTTATATATATATATATATCTTTATAGGATATTTGATTATTACCTGCATACATTGCCTTACTGCGGTGGTGGTGCTGTGGTAGCGCTGTCGCCTCACAGTTAGACATTGCCCGTTCGATTCTCAGTTAGAGCGTCTTCTGTGTGGCGACATGCGTGAATGGGCGTTCCGTCATTGAAGGTTATGCGTTAGGCCCGGCAAGCCAGCACGTAAAACTCTACTGCCAATCATTAGTGGACTGGAGTTCCACTGTGGCGATCCCTAACCGGGAAAAGCCGAAAGACACACACACACCTGCATACATTGCCTTCATATGTATTTATTTGAGTCAATTATTACACATTCTGTTTTTATTGCAGTTTCCCTTTAATTGGAATGCTATAAGAATGCTGGGAATAGTTTTGGGAATAGTTCTGAAGAAGTCCCTAAATTGGGGATGAAAGCGCTTAACTTATTTTAGATTCACTTTTTAAATTTTATGCTGTTGGTTATCCTGTGGTATTATGGATTTTGGATGTTAGTGTTTTTAAAGTGGAATTTTTATTGTACATTTGGTTTGCACAATAAAGCTGTGTTCTTCATCACCAGCTGGTGTTTTCCTTGTGGATTATCGAGTTTGTGGTTTTTGGATTTTCATACACGTAAGCTAGTTTTTTGCTCAGTTTGTGAAGGTGCCCCAAGTGTAAACCAACTTCTACATACCATCCATTATCCTGGACTCCTATTATTGGGATGATAAGCCACAGAGATCTCTTCAGAAAGCCTGTTTTTGGTGGTTGCTGCCACAGTTATGAAGTACTCCAGATGGCTTTGCTCCAGTAAGGACTGACCTTAGCTGGGTATGGGATTTTGTCCAGTTTTCCAGGTTTCAACCAGGCCCTTTCTTTGACCAAAACCATCATTCGGTCAATGAGAGGGACCACCCAGGAGGTAGTGGCAAATGATCTAAATGCCACAAACAAAACAATGTATTAGTAGTCTAAGTACCCCTCTGTCAGATTAGTTCTAGAATCTCACCAAATCTGATGCCATCAGATAGTGGAGAATCATTCCTTTCATTGAGGTGTGTATCAAGTGTCACTGACTCCATAGGGAAGCCAATGTTTCTCCTTTTACACATATGCTTTCTAGATGGCTTGGGGGAGTAGACTCATCCACAGTCCATGAAGGCTGGTGGTGTTCCTCCTGGTGAGGGAATCTTGATGCACTGAAATCTGATCTCTCCTTAGGATCAATGCTGAGGGCTCATGGTCACAGACTGAGTGGTACCATGGGGTGGTAATGACAATGCCGTGTCTCCATCCTATGTTAAGGGATGGCAGTGATCCACTCAAAGAAATCAAATGCCAAGGTAGAAGCTGTTAGCACAGATGGCATCCATCTCAGTGCCATCTCTGTACTGAAGAAAGGGGCCATTAAAAGTCCCAAGCATGGCACCATTGACACCAATCATCCAGACAGCTCTAACCTTGAAACTGGCACCATTGCTTCAAGCATCAAAGAGTCTGAAACCAGAAAGGGCACCAAATACAGTGGCACCACACAGGGTACCAGAGACTTTGAATCAAGGACCTAGTGCTGAGACACACCCAACACAGATGGAACCAGAGTCCAATGTGCTGGAAGTTTGGGAATCAGTACCAACAGACTGGATTTAATTAGTGCCAAAGTAGTAGACAGTTGGCTAGACTTTGGATCTAAAACCTCCAGTACCAATACATTTGCCAGGGAAGGACCACTAGAGTTGTAGTGCCAACCTGATAAATCCTGGATACAAAGAAGGATATGATGATGCTAATATTGATCTGTGATTGACAAAAGATCCCAGAATACAAACCCAATGAATATTTAGGGAAGCACTCCAGATCTTGTAGACCTATGGGAAGAACTGGAGAAAGGGAGAGGCACAAGATACTTCAAAAGCTCCCACTATGGAAAATAACCGTTAGTATTCTTTTGAAAGGATTGTCTGAAAATCAAATGGGAGACCAGATGGCATAATGGTTAAGGTCTTTGCCTCTAATGCACAAGGTACAAGGTTTTAGTCTAACCTCTAGCCAATGCCTGTTTGGAGTTCTCCCTGTGTCTCTGTGGGATTCTTCCCACCTCCGAAAAACATGCTGAGTGTTTCCATCTCAAACTCATCAATGAATGCAGCTGTGGGCAGCAACATAGACTCTACATTGTGCCCTATAGCAAGAAGGGTTGTACAGACCAACCGCTTTGAGCATCTACTGCGATGTGCAGTACCCCTCAAGATAGAACACAAATCACAGACTGCGAGCTGTGGCAGGGCTAGCCACTCGCCAGGGTAAAATATGGTTCTAAGTGATTTGGTCACCATCCTACTCCAGTGTGTGCCCACCATAAAGCCCAGCAGTCCTGGGACAATAAGCTACTGGCTACTGGGATAGCTCTGTTGAGGGAAAACTGGACATAAAACCAATCAACCTGCCAAATATGAATTAAGAATGGCTACACTCAATGTAGGTTCACTGAAAGGATGGAACTTGGAAGTGCATGACATGATGGTATGAAAGAGGCTGGATGGGCAATGCAGCAAAAACACTTGACTAGGATCCACAGTCTACTACTCAGGAGGAGGACAAGCTAGAAATGGTGTGTGAATTGTGGTGACAGAGAGTCTTCAGAAGGCAGTGAGGGATATCATTAGAATTACTGACAGACTCATGGTAATCAAGACTCCAGTGTAATGATATGGCAGTATTCATAATCTCAGCCTAGGCCCACAGTAGGGGTGTGATAGTGAGGAAAAGAGTGCATTCATACAGCAGTTTCAGGACCTATTAGATAAAGCAGGACAAAAAGAATTGTTGTTGAAAATGGGTGACTTGAACACACATATTGGGACAAACAAAATGGGATATGAAGACTGCCGAGGTCCCCACAACAACAGAAATAAAGAGAGAGAGAGGCTATTCAAAACTTTTGTCTGGCAAATGGATAGTGGCCAAGACATGGTTCAGAAAAAGCGACAGTCACAAGATCAAATACAAGGCTGGCCAACATGCAACTTAGGTGGATTTTCTCCTTGTAACAAAAGGGCACTTTTGCAAAGTCATCCCCAGTGAAACAGTTGGCCAATAACATAAACCACTGATTACCGCAATCAGCTGCAAGCAATGGTCAGAAAAGGCACTAACGTCAACAGAGACCAAGATGAAGACCTGACTGACCGGAGAGAAAGTACAACAGTTCAATTAAATACTCAGGGCTCTAGCACCCCAAGATGAGGAGAAAATAGGTGGAGATGAAGCAAAATGCCAGTGCCTCAAACAGTACAGTTGTGTACACTTACCATAAATGTAGATGTTCGAGTGTATTCACTGTTGCAGTCCTAACAAATGGGTTATCCAGATCCCGGGTAGCCCTCAGTCGGCCAGAATACCAGAGTCATCTGTATATGACGTCGGCTGCCGTCGATTGTAAAAAATGACGTCAGGTCATCAGGTACAAAAGGAGGCAGCCGATGCCATTTCCTCAGTTTTTCTTGCCTTAACAGTCAGGAGCCCCCCCCCCCCCAAAAAAAAAGGCTTAGATCAGGATAAACATAGCCTGGAGAGATAAAAGGAAATGTCCAGCATGTGCCTTAAGAAAGGAGTGCAGAAAAAACAAATATAAGTAGAAAAAAGGGGGTAGGAGGGGGGAAACCAGGACTGCAACAGTGAATACACTCAAACATCTGCATTTATGGTAACTGTACACAGCTGTACTATGTTCATTATGTTTCACTGTTGCAGTTCTAACAAATGGGTTGATTCCCAAAGCCCAGTCAAAAGGGAGGAGGAGCATCAACTGCTTTAAGGGTTAGTGAAAATGCCCTGCAAAACAGCAGTGGAAAAACCTGCCCTGGATTTAGAAAGCAAAGGCAAATTATAATGTTTTGTGAAAGTGTGTACAGAAGTCCATGTGACCGCTTCCAGAATATCCTTAGTAGGGACACCCCTTAAAAAGGCTGCAGATGTGGAAGCATCTCTAGTGGAATGGGTCCTAACCCCTTGTGGACGAACCTTGCCATGTAGTGTGTAATAGAAATGTATACAATGTGCAATCCATTTAGAAATAGTCTGTTTTGAAATAGCTTTGCCCTGAGCTCCAGAGGCAAAACTGACCAGTAACTGATCAGATTTCCGTAAGTCTTTAGTCCTGTGCAGGAAAAATCTAAGCTGTCTGTGCACATCAAGAGAGTGCAGGATCCCTTCCCCTCTATTCTGTGGATTAGGAAAAAAGGTAGGAAGGTGAAAGGACTGATTAAGAGTCAGACTAGAAACCACCTTAGTCATAAAAGAGGGATTGGTTCCAAGAGTGACTCTATCTGCGTGGAAGATGATAAAAGGTTCCACTGCCATCAAAGCTTGCAGCTCAGAAACTCTTCTTGCTGAAGTTATAGCCAAGAGGAAGGCAGTGGAACCTTTTATCATCTTCCATGCAGACAGAGGGTTCCACTGCCATCAAAGCTTGCAGCTCAGAAACTCTTCTTGCTGATGTTATAGCCAAGAGGAAGGCAGTTTTCTAAGACAGAAACTTTAAATCTGCTGTGGCAGCTGGCTCAAAAGGAGGCAGAATAAGTTTCTCTAGTACAAAATTAAGGTCCCTGGCAGGATTAGGTGCCCTTCTGGGAGGTTTTAGGTTGCTTGCCCCTCTGAGAAACTGTTTCATTAGGGGATGAGCAAAAATGGGCTGTTCAAAAGAACAATGAGCAGAGATAGCTGATGCGTGAATCCTAATAGAAGAAAAAGAAAGGCCACCATTAAGCAAACCAGCCAAATAATTCAGGATCAGGGGGAGAGGTGGCTGGGAAGAAAACTCCCCTCTAGCCTGCATCCAAATCCAGAGTCTTTCTCATTAGTCCACGTAGGATTTCCTAGTGCTAGGCCTCCTGGCCTCACAAAGTACCTCAACCACCTGTTGGGTCAGAGTTGTAGAGTGTGGGTGGTTCATGCTATGAGCCAGGCTGCCAAATGCAGAGTTTGAAGATAAGGATGTAAAATGTTTCCCTCTACCTGAACCAAAAGATCTGGTATCAGAGGAAGATGCCAAGGCAGAAGCTAGGAGAGACTGAGAAGCAAAGGATACCAGTGCTGTTTGGGCCAATCTGGAGCTATGACAATGACCCTTGGTATTTTGTCGCTTATCTTTAATAGTACTTTGGGAAGAAGATGCAGAGGAGGGAAGGCATAAACTGAGAGTAGTGTCCAAGGGAAGGACACAACATCCACTCTCCAGGCCTTGTTGAGATGCTCCCTGGTACAAAAGGCTGGTAAAAGATGGTTGGTTGGTGATGAGAAGAGGTCCATCTGGGGGGTGCCCCAACACTGAATGATCTGGCAGAAGACTGTCTTGTTTAGTTGCCACTCGAGAGGATCCAGGACTAGCCTGCCCCACTAGTCTGCTAAGGTGTTGAGTTTTCCTGGAAGGAACTGAGCTATCAGATGTAGGCCCATGGATGCTGCAGTGGACCATAGAATCATGCTTTGTCTGCACAGGGGGTAGGAGTGTGTCCTTCCCTGCTTGTTGATGTAGCACATGATCGTGGTATTGTCAGTCCAGACAAGGAGTGTTCCAGGAGAGAGCAAGTGTCTGAAAGCCAGCAAGGCCTGCTGGACCACTAACAATTCCTTCAGGGTTATGTGCAGGTGAATTTTCTGGTTGCTCCATTTCCCCTGTATGCAATTGCCATCTAGGTGAGTCCCCCAAGCATAGTCTGAAAATCTGTGCTGAGAGTTCGGAAGGCGGGAGGGGGTTGAAAGGGCAGGCCATTGTTCTGTGAACAGGCTGTTGCCCACCAAAAGAACTCATGGAATCCAAGAAATTATAGTCTCTAGGTCCTGGGTGTGCTGACGCCAAAGGTTCTTTAGGTACCATTGTAGTTTCCTCATATGCAGTCTGGCATATGGAATCATAAGAATACTTGAAGCCATGAATCCCAGGACTTGCAGGAATTTCCTTGCAGTGAGCTGGGTCATGGTGGCTAACTGCTTGAAGTAAGCTAAAAGAGTCATTTGTTTCTCCCGAGTGAGGAATGCCATCTGGGAGGCTGCGTTCAGGCTCGCTCCCAGGAAAGAATAAGGAATGCCATCTGGGAGGCTGTGTTCAGGATCGCTACCAGGAAAGTAATCTCCTTGGTGAGAATGTAATGAAGAATGCCATCTGGGAGGTTGTGATCAGGCTCGCTCCCAGGAAAGTACTTTTCATCGAGAGTGTACCCCAAGGAGGTGAGAAGGTTTTTCACAAAATCTAAATCCTTTAGAAGCTGTTCTTGAGAGTCTGCCTGAATGAGGCAGTGGTCTAATTATGGGTAAATCTGAACATTTCTCTGCCTGCAAAAAGCAATGGGCCAGCTCTGAAACAAAGGTATTTTCTGCAGCTTTCCCTAACTGAGATGTGCAGGTAAGCTTCCTTGAGATCCAAAGATACCAGCCAGGCAGCCTTGGCCAACATTGGCAGCAATTGCTGGAGAGTGAGCATTTTGAACTTTGGCACCACCAGAAAAGTGTTCAGTGTGGACAAATCTAGAATGAGACACCAGATGCCTTCTTTTCTGGTAGCTAGAAATAGTCTTGAATAAAAGCCCAGGCCTATCTGCTGTGCAGGAAGTGACTCTATTGCTCCCATGTTCATCAGAGAAGAAATTTGCTTTTCTGCTTCTGCCCACTGGTCTGAAAAAGTCCAGTCCTTTAAAGGGCAATGTCTGCTGAAGCATAGAGGCTGAACTTGCAGAAAATCCTTAACGGTTTGCATAGACTTGGCATTATCCTCCATCGTTTGTAACACCTCCTCTGCTTTGTTAGCAAAAATACTGGCCTTGTGTAAAGGTGCATCCAGCAGTTTAGATATGACAGTATCTGGTAGGAGCTGTTCCCTGAGGCAAGCATGTCTTCTAAAAAAAGATACAGTGGCTGCTGCCCTGCAAGAAGCTTCTAAGTTGTCAAAACCACAGTGCAATGAAAGCTTGGTGACAAGAATGGCAGAATGCAGTAAATCCTGCATGTCCTTACTCTCTGCCAGGGACTGAACATTTGCAATATTTGCCTTAACAGCTTCCAAGGTATGCTGTTGGTACTTAAGCATATGAAAAGGACAATTGATAGACCTAATAGCAAGAGTGGCGGAGGTATAAACCTTTTTAATCCAACCTGCCTAAAGCTCTAGATTCCCTGACAGAGGGAACAGGATTTTTAGTAACAGTGACCTTAAACCCTTTAGGGCCCAGAGAAATGACTTCTGGATCAGCTGAAGGATTCCTAAAAAGGAACTGATGAGAATCAGGAACTCTGTTAGGTTTCCTGGGAGCAAGAGAAACAGAATTAGGAGTTAAAGAGTTTTCCATGAAAACATCATCAACTACTTTGAGTACTGTAGGAATGGCCAGAGGTTTGTGCTGTGGCAAATCAAAGAAATCCCTAATCCTTTTTTTAGACTATGGGTAGTCCTGACTTTCCCATATAAAATGCTCTCTAAAACTATGCAGAGTATCCCCAAAAGAAAACTCTTCTGGAGGAGAGGCAGAAGAGATAGATTCCTCTGCATCTGAATCCTTAAAAGCAGAAAAAAACTAAGAATCTTCCTCTTCATCAGCAGTAATGTTAGAAATAACAGAATCTAAATGAGACAAAACTTCTGGGAACAAATTTCTACTCCTTTTGGAAGGAGGAGGTTGAGAACCCTGGATAAGAGTCAAAAGATCACTAGCCATTTTAATCATCTGAGACTGAGGGATTTGGGAGGAAGCTGGAGTCTGTTTTTGTGCAGGTTTGTGGCTGGAGGATCTACTCACAAGTTGGAGGGACTTGGATGGCCTAGCAACAGTGGTAGTCGGAGCAGAGGTCGTCAGTCTGGGCCTGGTCTCGGGACGAAGAAAAGAGGCCTCGGAAACCGGTGCCTGCTTAGCGGCCCCATCCAAGGCGGAGACAGGCAGAGGGTCAGTAGACGAAATGGAAGCCTGCGGCATGGAGGAATCCGAAAGTGTCTCAGCAGACGCCTGCGGCTAAATATCTGCGGACTGCAGGGGCCACAAAAGCACCTCACTGGCTACCGCTAGGCCAATGACCAGCTTAACAGGGACATCATCAGCCAATTTGACCCTGTGAAGCCTGTCGCGGTTTTTATCCTTATGCTTTTTAGGAACATCGGAAGTCAGGAGACCAGCAGATGCCATACCAATGAACTCAAGCCAAACTCCAAAATGCTTATCTAAAAACGTAGCCCGGCAACGAATGTTACACAAGTTGAACAAAGCACAGAGATCACAGTTAGGAACATCATGTTCAAGGCCTAAACAAGTGATACAGTGCGAATGGAAAGCATGGTAAGAAATCTGCTTTCCACAGGCAAGACAATTATTAACTTTTTCTGACATTCGTTAATGCAAGAAAAGAGGATCCCTAATGGGTTACTTAGCTTTAGTCGTCTTCAACTTAGTAGTCGGAAAACAAAAAAGAAAGTAATCAGCTGACCGGCACTCGTGCAAATTGCTTCTGCTTCAGGCTCCATGGCAAGAAAGACTGAGGAAATGGTGTTGGCTGCCTCCTTTTGTACCTGACAACCTGACGCCACTTTTGCAATTGACAGCAGCCAATGTTATATACAGATGACTCTGGTATTCTGGCCAACTGAGGGATACTCGGGATCCGGATAACCCATTTTTTAGGACTGCAACAGTGAAACATGATGAACATCAGTATGTGTGAGAAATACAGAACAGTTATGTCATTGAGCCAAGTATGGAAATAATGTATATAAGGAAAGCTGGTAGTGGAATGCAGAAGTCCAGGAAGTCATCAAAAAAAGACAGTGCAGGAAAAAGTGGGAGATAGAAAAGATGGACCAGGCTATGCTAACAAAGAAGCTAAGAAAGGAGTTGCAATAGCAAAGAACAGGGCATCAGCTTCTGGAAAGTGATTCAGAAAGTGGCACAAAGAAACTATCAGGTTGCAAGACAAGACAGAAAGATAAAGAAGGTAGTCAGACACCCTTCATAAGGGATGCAACACCCTGCTCACCAGTCCACAGGACATCAAAGGCAGATGGAAGGAGTACCTCCAACATCTTCTCAATGAAGAAAACTCATCAGAAGCTGTACTGTCCCAAACATAGCCTATGACAAAAGAAGAAGAGGAGCCCACCCTAGAAGAAGTAAGAATAGCTCTTAGGAAAATGAAGTCGGGGAAAGCATCAGGCTCAGATGAGGTTACAGCAGATATTATAAAGATACTAGCTAATATGGGGAGAAATGTGTCCTGAGGGTACTCATAATTTGGAGAGAAAGGCATATCCCAAATAACTATAGAATAAGCATACTCATGCCAGTGTACAAGAAGAAAGGGGACATCCACAACTGTGGGCAGTACAGAGGTATCAAACTCCTGTCATGTTGCATAAAAATTCTGGAGACAGTGAGTAATAAACGGACATTTTGAATAATAGAAAGTAAGATGGGAGATTAGCAGTTTGGATTCAGATCAGGATGCAGCCCAACTGACCTGATGTTTGCAATGAGACAGATAGTTGAGAAGAAGCTAGAGATGAGGAAACAGTCCAACTGGGTATTCCTAGACTTGGAGAAAGCATATGACAAAGTCCCAAGAAACCTGATTTGGGCAGTACTGACATGGTTCAATGTCCAAGAAACATTTGTAAAATTAGTGCAGACTACATTTAAGGATCCAATGACTCAAGTAAGAACAGTGTTTAGTCTCACAGAGGGGTTCCCAGTAGGAGTGGATGTGCTCCATGTTCAGCTCTGAGCCCACTACTGTTCATACTGGTGCTGGACTACATAAGCAAACAGACGGAAGGGACAGATCAACAAAGTTGCAGTATGCCAGATGATGTGGTATTATAAGTAGACTCTTACCAAGAATTTCAACAAAGGATATGAGAATGGAATACAAAACTAAAGGCACATGGGATGAAACTAAGCAGAGATAAGACAGGAGTAATGATAGCAAACTGGGAAAAATCAGAAGAAGCTGAGACTTGCGGTAGAAGGGAAGATAGTGGAACAGGTTAACAACTTCAAGTATCTGAGAGGGGAGGTTGACAAGAAGGGAAGTCTGAATGAAGAGGTCAAAGCTAGAATCAGAGGGACTGTATCCAACTAGCATAGATTGTTAGGTGTAAGAATACAACAGAACAATGCCAAAAAACCTAAAAAGTAAGGTGTATAGAACTGTGGTGCGACCAGTGCTACTGTATAGTACAGAAACCTGGGCAGTAAAGGCACAGCAGATGAGAAAGCTAGAGCTGACTGAAATGAGAAGGGTGGTAGGAGCACACTGTGGGACAGACCAAAAAATGAGGACATAAGAGTAGAAGCCAAAGTAGCTCCAATTGCAGAAAAGATCAAAGAGTACAGATTATGGTGATTTGGACATGTGCATTAAAGCAGAAGATGATCTGGTGAAAAAGATTTGGGACAAACTGAAGAAGGTAAGAGGAAACAAGGACATCCAGCAATGAGGTGGATGGATTGTGTGAGAGAAGATCTGCAACAGTCAGGCATGAGTGTTGAAGAAGGCAGGAGTGTGACATTGAATCAAGAGAGAAGACGACAGTCAATATGAAACTCCGACCCATGTAGAAAAATCAGAAAAAGAGGGTCGATAATGATGTCTGAAAATCACAATAGCCTCTAAATGAGATGATCTCAGCAAGGGTGAAGTGGACAGCTTCAAGGCAGCAGAAGCCAGAGCCTCCTATGCTGACTCAGTTCTAGAAACCTTCAATAAGGGAGATAATTCTAGAGCCTTATCTTCAAATTTCCTCTTCTTTTTTCTACCTTTCTCTTTCTTTTCCTTGCTCCTCTCTTCCTTATCCTTGGAACCAGAAGGCAACAACCCTTTCAACATTAGTTTATTGTTATATCTTGTAAGGAGCATGGGCTAAAGACACTACAAATATCACAAGAGAGAACAAATGATCCCAGCCTTAGGCATGCCACACAAGCTATTGGATACACTTTCTGAAGCCTGTCTGCTTCCCCATGACACTTCTCTGCAAAAATTTAAAAAAAGATACTAAATAAATTCAGGACGAAAAACAGTTTACTAAATTATACTATTTAAAAGTGTGAAGAAGCAAACAGAGCTAATGATCTTGTACTAGGCCTGACTCATTTAGTCAAAGCAAGGAAAGGATAGAAATAAAAAAAAGTATTTTTTAATCAACAGGAGGAAAGTAAGAAACTAAGAGAGAAGAATGTGAAAAAAATCTAACAGAACTCTAAGAAAATAGATGCAATAAACAGTAATACTGAATTGTGAGTGCAGAGAGCTTTTAGTCACTTGTGGGACAAACTATCTCTAAGTACAGGGGAGACAGGTGACAAGTGCATCATGCAGACGTGGAAGGAGCTTGAGTATTTCAGAGTGGCTGCAGCTGCTGTGTAGGCAAGGCCTGACAGTGAAATCCCACAAGCTGAAGTGGCCCGACAGGATAATGCAAGATCTAATTCCAAGTAACTGACGCTTAGGAAAAGTCAGCCAAAATGGGTCAGAAATTTAAGAGAAAGCTAAAGAATAAGCTTTAAAAGTAATCCTTTACTTGGGCTGAGTTAGGCCTCCACACCAAGACAAGGATGCATGGATATGTTCTGTCCTGTTTGCCTATGTTACCCCCTTACTCTAACCTAGTGTGACATACCCCTTCTATCCATTGTCCAATCACTGCTAAATCAATTTCTCTGTCAATTGTCTAGTTACTGTATGGTAGATTTCAGCCTGTAAAAACATTATGCATCTGCAGTTACTTCTCCATGATGTTAAACTTCTAATTCCTGGCTTGTTTGCTGTGTACTTCAGCAACATTTGAAAGGTAATGATACACATCCTGCCTTTACCCTAGATCATGTGCTTCCCAGTACCAAATCACACAGCTTAGGAACTGTTGCAGTAATAGAACCTATGAAACAAGGACCAGCTGAACAAAACCCCTAACTAGGGACAATCAAAACCTGAAATGTTGGGGGCCAAAACCATACTAAGCTGTCTGTAAATGAAGAAGCCTCAACTTAAGAATTTAAAGATGTGTAGTTTTAATGACCTCAGTCATTAAAACTCTTCTACTGAGATTTGTTTTATGGACAGTTATAATAACATTCAGAAAATCATAACTGTGCCATTTCAAATCCCACACATCCAAAAAAAAAAATTCAAATCATGGAATGGGATAATGTGTCCAGACATTACCCGTACTGCTCAACTTTCCCTGTTTTTGCAGAAGGTACCTGAATTTGCTTTGAATGTTTGTCCTGTTCCACATAACACTAGATTTTCTGGTTAACTGCACAGAATTAGTCAGTCATTAACACTAGTTATTACAGTTTACACTATTTAATGTTCAAACAATGCATATAGATGCAAAACATGCTGTTCTATTAACTTTTTAAATGAATTAGTTGTAATATACTGAACATTTACTCCTGATTTCACCACCCCTCCCATTATTTGTGGCTTTGTTCAGAATTTTTGAGTAAATAAGTTAAAAGGTATGGTGCTACCACAAAATATTCATATCTGAATTATTTCTATCAGTGTTACATATCAGCAAACCAGAAAAAGAGTGGTATGTGGTTTATGATGATGCATTTGCTTGGTACAGCTGTGATCTTGCTCAGCGATGTTTTCCTTGGAAGGGGATGAAAAACGTGCATGCGTTTGTTTGCAGTCTAAGTAGTGCAACAGATAGCACATTTTTCTTTGTTGAAGTCTGTGGCCTCTATTCCCACACCAGTTACTTGGATTAATTTTCCAGTATTGACAGTGCAGTGCAACAAAGTGTGTGTGTGTGTGTGTGTGTGTGTGGGGGGGGGGGGGGGGGGACGGGTTGCAATCCTGGGTGTGCCATCCCTCAGATGAAATGTTAAACGAAGATCCCATGTGCCTGAGTTAGTGGTATCTAAGGTAGATGTAAAAGGTCTCATGGCTCTTATAAAAAAAAAAAAATGGGAAGTTTCCTGGTGTCATGATCAAATTTTCCCTAAAAAGTCTGAATACAACCTTGGGTCTCTCATAAAAAGAGGTCATTGGCCTGATAGGACTAACCCAGTCAACAAAATGGATAAGTAAGTAAATTACGGTTGTCCCTTTATATCTGTTATTTTATTATATCTTTGTACTATGACTACTTTAATGCATCAGAATCATTAAGTGGATATGATTATTATATTTCCCTAGAACTGCCAATGTAAAATGATCTTGCTTTTTTTCCCAAAATTCAAGCCCCCTTTGTACAAACCATGTTGGATATAAAAAAATCCTTTTTTAAATTATGTGCAAGCAGAAAAGCAGAAGTGTGAGTTGCAGGCATCTTGCACAGCTTCTGCAACCCATTTTCATTTCCACTTTTTGCTTGAATTACTCTCATTTGTGTTCTTGGAGCAGATCTTATCTCACAAACAGTAATTGCAAACAGTATACAAAATTGAACTACATGTTTTAAGGCTTCCAATTTTTAGTCTAAGTGCTGAAAGACCCTTTGCCACACTCTTACGGAGGTGTCAGAAGGTAGAATTTTGTAACTAAATGTACCATAACAGTAAATATTCAAATGATCATTGCTGCAGTAGCCTTAGCTATACGGATTATATCCTATTAAAGGTATAACAGCCAACCAGCTTCCAAATCTTCAGGGCACCTTCCACAAGCCCACACAGTCAGTCATCTTGAGCTGAGCTGACTAAAAAGACAAGTTTGGGCACCAAGCCCTTCAGACCTTTCATACCAACAGAGAGAAGGAAGCTGAGCTCTGAAACACCAATACTAGGAACAACAAAAATAAATGTCCACACCCTAGTATAAATAACACACCAAAAAACAAGAGGATACAGGTAGGGAGCAGCTACTGCAACGGTGATCATTTGAACATCTACTGTTCTGGTAAATTTACTTAGCTGTACTATGTTCATCATATTGACTACTGCTACATTTGGAAGGTAGAAGGAGAAAAGTCCAGGAGCCCTGGAGAATGGTTCTAGCAAAGCCTGATCTAGACCTAGAAAAGGAATCAAGTTTTTAGTGCTTTGTGAAAGTATGTACAGAGACCAAGCTGTAGCTTTTAGAATATTTCTAGAATCCAACCTTTCCAAAAAGCCATAGATGAAGCCGAAGTCCTGGTAGGGTGGGCCTTGACTCTGCATGGAATAGCTTTGTTGTAGTGAGTATAACAAAAAAAATATGTAATAGCTTTACACAACCAATTGGAAAAAAGTCTGCTTTGACACAGGTCGCCCCTTCTTTATACCTTTACTAGAAATGAACAATTGACCAAAAGATCTGAAAGATTTAGTTCTGTCAAGATAGTACTTCACTTGTCTGTGGACGTCCAATGTATGAAGTATCTTTTCTCTCTCTCATTTTTAGGTTCAGGAAAGAAAATGAGGGAATGGACAGTTTGGCTTTAAGTAAACCTGGATACCACTTCAGGCATAAAAGCAGTATAGAATAGTGCATGTGTTGTACCTTTAAGAAGCATTTCTAAGTGAGGCACATGCATATAAATAGCGGGCACGTGAAAGCAACAGTGCCATTTTGAGAGAGCAGCCAGCGTGTGAACATATATGAGTGTGGTAGTCAGTTTTGTTTACACGTTTATTTAAGTTTAAGTTACTAAGCCTCAATCCTGATGTGTTTGCACATAATACAGCTGTTTGAATAGAACCCACAACTGTTCGGCTGTTTTATCCTGACCAGACAAGTGACATGGTGTCAGAACCGGGATACCAGAGACTGTTTTCCGATCCACAAGGTGTAGAGTTAACAGTGAAGGCATGGTGAAGAGACTGGGTGCAAAAAAGGGCCAGAAATGAACTACTGATAATGAAAACTTCCACGAATGATTTATTTTATAAAATAAATAAAACGGAGCATTACAATGGCACAAAAACATATTATTAAGCAAACAAATGGCACAAAAAAGCATTATTGATTAAACATGTTGAGAGTTACAATATTTCATAAAATTGTCAGATAAGTTGATAAGAGGTTCAGGGTTGCCTCGGAGTTGCATAATGAGCATGTTTAAAATAAAACAAGCATGTTTAGAGTAACATGTGCACAAGAAAAGTATAATGAGCATGAAAAATAGATTAAATGGGCATAAAAAATATAATAAAAGGGCAAAAGGGCACATTAAGCATACGTAAATCAAGGTAACTATGTGTTTTTTGGCAAACTACTGTATTTTGGCATAAGCTACTATTTCACATTGACCAAAGCTATTCAAAGCATAATTAAAGTTGTTTGAAGTACCTCAAAGTGTGTAAAGTGCTTACAGTGTGTGTTTATTACTGTGCATTTATTCCAAAGAGTTTATTGTGTGCAAAGTGCAATAATTTTGAAATGTTTCTTACTCTGAGCTTCTTCTGTCCAGTTTATTTGCAAAGTGCAGTCATTTTGAAATGTTTCTTACACTGCCCCCAGATAAATGTTACATTAGAGAGGCACTTGTTTTATCAAGAGATCAAAAGCAAGGAGAAACTTTTGCAGCTTATATTACTGACCTGAGAAATAAGGCTAAAATGTGCAGGTTTGGTGATTTGAAAGATGAGTTGATAAAAAAACAGGCTTCTGTGTGGTGTTAATAAATACTGCAGTGAGAAAGATTTTGCTTCATTGACAGTGATTTAATGCTGAGTAAAGCTTTTGAGATTTTTCAAATCCATGCACATGGCAGCTGCAGCCCCTGCGGGTTTTCCTGGGAAGTCTCATAACCTTCCGGCAAGTTCTATGACTAGCTCAGTAAAATGGACATGCTCAGTGCAGCACAAGAGTGAGTCAGCAAAACCCAAGTCAAGTTTTATTGTCAACTGTTGCAATTGTGGTGCCAATCATGAATCTAAAAGAAAAAAGCGCTTAGCATTTGGACAGCAATGCCACAAGTGTAAAAAATGGAATCATTTTCAAAGTTTTGCAAATCAAGCAAACCTCATTCAGTTGTAAAGAAAGGTAATTTAAAAAAGCAAGTTGATCATGGGGAAAGCTGCAATCCTACTTTCTATGTAGATGGTGTACCAGTGGCCAGTGAAAAGATTAATGCAGTAGATTTGTTGGCAAAGAATGAAGTGTTTTGCATTGTCCTAATCCATGGGAAACCCACGGAGGTCAAAGCAGACACTGGTTCAAAGTGTAATGTTATGTCATTAGAAACATTTGCTAAGGTGAGAGCTGGTGAGCAAGTGCAAAACTTGGTGCTTATGAGGTGAAGAGATTCAAACCAAAGGCTCACTAGTGCTTTCATGTTATTTGGCTGGGAACAGTTACAGCTTAATATCCTATGTAGTCCAAAGACCTGTGCAGTCATTTTTGGGTCTGAGAGACATTTTAAGAATGAAACTGCTTTCCAAATAAATCCATCATGCAAGCACATGTCCTAGTTCCAGTTTCACTGATGCTATTTTCTCAGAGTATGCTGATGTTTCGATGACAAGCTAGGCAAATTTCCAGTTGTATACTCCATGAAATTAGACTCAGAGGTCAGTCCAGTGGTCAGACCAGCAAGGAGAGTTCCAATAGCTATGCAGAACAAAGTCAGAGCCCAGCTACAGAACCTACTGAATGGGTGTCGTCCATGGTACCAATTCATAAAAAAAGGCTCAGATGAAATCAGAATACGCATTGACCTAAGAGGCATGAACAAAGAATTAAAGACACCTCACCATCCTATGCATATAGTCGAGAAAGTCGCAGCCCGATGCCAAATGCCACTGTTTTTTCTGTCCTAGATGCAAAGAGTTCATTTTGGTAAGTGATGCTAGATTGCAAATCTTTGCTACTGACTATATTCAGTACTCCATTTGGTAGATCTCGATTTCTTAGGATGCCTTTTAGAGTAAATTCTGCAAGTGAAGTCTTTCAGTGTGCAATGGAGCAGATTTATTTTGAGTTATCCATGTGCCATAATAGTAGGTGATTTGTTGGTCACAGGCAATGGTGAAGCAGAGCATGACAGAAACCTCAGGAAAGTTCTAGATTGAGTAGTGAAGTAAACTTGAAGCTCAGTCCTCTGAAGTATAAATTCAGACTATCAGAAGTTACATATGTACGTCATTTATTCACTAGCACTGGCTTACAACCAGATCCATCCAACCAAGCAGCCATTCTTGAGATGCCAGCACCGGACAATGTCCAAGCCCTACAGCGTTTTCTTGGTATGGTTAACTATTCGAGCAAGTTTATACCTGACTTCAGTGAGTTAGCAGTGCCTTTAAGAGAGCTGACATGCAAAAATGTTGCATGGTCTAGGTTAGAACACCACCAGAGAGCATTTGATGATCTCAAGCTGAAAATTGCCATTCCACCTACATTGAGATACTATGATGTCAACAACCAGTAATTCTTTCCTGTGATGCTTCAAAGTTTGGTCTTGGTGCAGTTATTCATCAAGAGGTCAGACTCATAGCCTATGCATCTGGAACTCTTACCCAAACTGAAATGCAGTATGCTCAAATTGAGAAAGAACTTTTGGTAATTGTGTTCGCATGTTCGAAGTTTCATGATTATATTTATGACCCAGCTATTCAGACTGAGACTGATAATCAACCTCTAGTCACTATTTTGAAGAAGTCTATGCATTCCCCTTCAGCAAGATTACAAAGAATGATGCTCAAATTGCAAAAGTACAACATCAAAATGGTCTACACAAAATGCAAACTTTTTATCTGGTTAATACCTTATCCAGATCACCCAGAAATTCAACGGAACAGCTTGATGCAGAGAATTTTGACTTCAATGTCATGGAAGTGCTTAAATTTTCTACTATGAGATTTGATGAGCTGAGGGCTCATACACAGACTGATCCAGTATTGCAAAAGCTCAACTACTTCATTAATGTTGGATGGCCATCAAAGCAATCTTGTGTACCACCAGAAGTACAACCTTATTTTCCTTACAGAGATGAGATGTTGATGGAAGATGGTATGATTTTCAAAGGTCCTTAAGTTGTTGTTCCTACTTCCTTACAACAAGAATATATCCAGATTTTGCATCATGGCCACTCAGGCTCTGATTTTACCAAAAGAAGGGCGAGAGGACTAGTATTTTGGCCATCTCTAGAAAAGACATTGATAAAGTACTTTCATCTTGTTCAGTATGCAATAGTATAAACCACATCTGGAAATACAGCCAGTTCAGCTAAGCCAAATTCCTGAACTACGTTGGTCAACAGTAGCCACTGACATATTAGAGTGGAACAATCAGCATTACTTAGTGTTGGTAGACTCTTATTTGAACTGGTTTGAGATCGATTTGCTACTTAACCTAATGTCTAGTACTGTTATTACTAAGCTGAAATGTTATTTCTCAGTCCATGGTAGTCCGCCTAAGCTTATCTCTCTGACAATGGTACCCAATTTACCAGTCAACTGTTTCAGAAATTGGCAAAAAGAGTGGGGCTTTGTTCATGTTACTAGTAGTCCAGAATACCCAGTCAAATGGCCTAGCTGAGCGTGCAGTACAGAGTGCAAAACAACTGTTAGAGAAGTCAAAGTGTGACAATACTAATGTCTTTTTGAATTTACGCAATCTCAGAAACATACCCTGTGATGATATACTTGGCTCGCCTGCTCAGAGTCTTCTATCTAGGCAAACCAGAACAACTTTGCATATCAGTTTGGTTTGTTGGTGCCTAAAGCTAAAAATAGAGCAATCAAAGCCCAACTAGTCAGAAAGCATTCTTTTCAGAAGTCCACCTATGATAAAACAAGCAGATCTCTTCATCCACTGAAAAGAGACAAGACAGAGAGGATACAAACGTTAAAAGGCTTCGACCGGATTAGTCAATTGGCAGGTATATGTGACGAGCTGAGATCCTACTTTGTAGAATCTGAGGGTATGGAATACAAGAGAAATCACAGGCATGTTCTTCCTGTATCAGAACTGATATCGCAGCATTGTACCAGTGATACAGACTCTAGATCTTGGAGCAATCCAGACAATGTTCATGTTGAAGAACATGTCTCAATACCTACTTCCCTTCCTGATGATGTCCCAGATGTCCCCAAATTTGAACATTTAGCAAAGACAGTCCCTGTTGCTAGACCTAGTTCTAATTCAATGTTGCCAGTAACACATGATTTATTTTCTCAAAGAGGAAGGATGTAGAATAGTGTGTGTGTTGTACATTTAAGAAGCATTTCTAAGTGAGGCACGTACATATAAGTAACAAGCACTTTCAAGCAACAGTGCCATTTTGAGAGAGCAGCCAAAGTGTGAACATGTATGAGTGTGGTAGTCAGTTTGTTTATAAGTTTATTTAAGTTTAAGTTACTAAGCCTCAATCCTGATGTGGTTGTACATAATAAAGCTCTTTGAACAGAGCCCACAACTGTTTGTCTGTTTTATCCTGACCAGACAGGTGATGAGCAGAAAGGATTAGTTCTCAAAGAAACCTCTCAAAAGAAAGTCCACTGGGCCAAGAAGAGCCCATTTTCATTGCAGGCCAGTGGAGAAAAGTTCCAGAAAGGCAATAGTATGAGTATACATAGTATTAGAACAGTTAGTAAAGGAAAATGCATTGTACAAAACATAGTAAATGCATTATAAAAACACAAGTACTAACTTATTAAAAAACAAAATGCGTTGTAGAAAACACAACAAATGCATTATTAAACAAAAGTAATAAAGAGGAATAAAACTGAGGCATAGACAAATAGTTTAAGCAGTCCAATTACAATTCAAGGCACACTTTAAGTATTACGCAAGAAGTTTTCACAACTATGTACAGAAAAAATGTTTAAAGGAGATATTGAACCGTTACAAGTCCATTTGGAGAGGGCTCAAAGGAGATATGTGTGGAGGGTGGCTTTAAAGGTGGCATTATATTGTTGTCTTCAAATGCATGAAGGTAGGCTATTCCATGTTTTTGCAATGACCCATGAATATAATAGCTGACCAGCAGGTAATTTACATTTATGAATTTGTAGAAGGTATTGGTTTTCAGATCTTAGGGGCCAACTGGTGTTATAACGGATGAATAAGGAATTATGGGTAGAGCAGTCTTGTGGTTTATTAATTAATTTGTGTGTGGTAGTTAGTTGAAGAAAGGTAAAGCAGCAGGAGAATTCTAGACAATGTAGTTTGCTTATGGCAATACAGTGGTGGGTACAGTGGTGACTGTTGTGAATTTAGCTATCTTGTTATACCATGTTTCAAGTTTAGTTTTCAGGAAGGCTTGGATGTTAGTTAATAGTGGTGCACCATAAACTAGGGAAGGAAGTTGGTAGAGAAAAGTGGAGACTCAGACCTTCTGGAAGGGATATGGGGTTGCCGGGGGGGGGGGGGGTGAACAAGGTCCCTTAAATAGTCTTTCTGACTCTTTGGACTATCCTTGGTTGGTTCCAGAATTCTTTTTGAAAACCCTTGCCATAGCCTCTTAAACATCTGTTTGCCTGCATTTTGTTGAGATTGTTTATTTTGTTTTTTGCCAAAACTTGAAGAGGGGTTAGAGAACCCCTTTGAAAATTTGGAAAAGGAGGATTGAAAAATCTTACAGATTCCCTGAATCAACTTACCCCTTTCTGCACACTTTTTGATCACCTCTGAAGCAGTCAGGTCAAATCCTAAATCTTTATCCAAAGAAGAATTTAAACTCTCAT
Organism: Protopterus annectens; assembly: GCF_019279795.1. Taxonomy (NCBI): domain Eukaryota; kingdom Metazoa; phylum Chordata; order Ceratodontiformes; family Protopteridae; genus Protopterus; species Protopterus annectens. Next base: position 1,662,723,187 of record NC_056732.1, read on the forward strand.
TTTTAACATCATCTGGGAGGTTCTGCGAATGCAGCCAGGCAAACCTTCTCAAACAGTTGTTGTTGCTGTCTTTCGGCTTTTCCTGGTTAGGGGGTCGCCACAGTGGAACTCCAATCTGCTAATGATTGGTAGTAGAGTTTTTATGGTGCCGAGTTACCAGCCCGACACCCAACCTTCAGCGAAGGCACGCCCATTCCTGGCCATCTCGCATGTCTTTCGAGCGCCACCCAACCGCGGAGAGGACATGCAGACTCCACACAGGAGGCATTCCCCGCACTACAGCCGAGAGTTCAACGGGAGAACCTCTTGCTGTGAGGCAACAATGCTACCGGTGCACTACCGCGGCAAAACCTTCTCAAACAGTACCAGTGGATATAGCCCTGGAAGGTGTATCAAATTAATCTTACACACACTGCAAACAATGAGCAGCGACTTGCACTACTGATTAAACTAAATTATTTAAATTCCATTTTTCCTCACAATAAGAAACTAAAGATGAAACATTTCTCATACTTTTACAATTAGTAAGAACAAGCTTTAATATATGAGCCTGACAATTCAAAATTCTGAAATCAAAATTACAGAAGCATACATGGCATATCTCTCAACTGTACAGATTTTCGCATACTGTCCAGATTTTGGCCTCATTTTTTATGTCTTTGTTCATAAAATTGTGGCTTTTCTGGTAAATCATTGAAGACTGAAGTCAGAAAACAATAACAGACATTTGAGTTTCAGACTTCATACTCTTCAAAAATTCATGCTAATACAAAACCTGCTATTCTATTAACTTTGTAAGTTTGCACGAGCAATATTTAAAAATTGTCTTTGGTCCTTTGTTCCCCCACTATTTATGGCTTGTCCAGATTTCTTGCTTTATGATGTTGAGAGGTATGATACACAGTTGTCCTGTACTTATCAATAATCTTCCAATCCTTATCAGAAAGAGTATGATTGGAATTTAACTAAATGCTTAGCAGCACCAGGATTAACTAAAACTGCTGCTGCTGGGTCAGGTTTGAGAAGACTGTATAAAAACTTAAAGAAAGGTATTTTGTATATCCTATCTGCCTTTTTAGGGGCAGCTGGTTGGCTACAAGGAACATTTCTGGCAGTAACACATGCATCCTCCAAAGCTGACAGAACTGGAGAAACTGAAGATTCTGGAAATTTCTGCTGCAGCAGATCATAGTATTTTGTAAGGGACTGAAAAACCTCAGTGTTCTCCCACTGAAAACACTGACACATTTTGGAAATAGTGTCATAGAAAGAGAAATCTCCATAGGGAGAATCAGAAACTGAGATCTCTTATGAGTATGAATCAGACATCTGAGGAGAAAAAATGGCATCTGTCCCTTCAACTTCCTGTCCAGATTCAAAATTATGACTCACTTCAGGGAAAGAAGTGTCCCTCTTTCTTTTACTAGAAACTACTTTATAAGGAGGATCAATAGCTTCAATTAAATCCTGAGCCAGACCAAGTAAACTACTCTTGTCTAAGGAAATTTGAGAAGTAAATGAATGTTTAGTTTTCTGTTTCCTTTTGCCATGAAAAATTGGGCCAACAGTGTCATTAATGGCAACAGCAGTTTCCACAGGGATGGGTACAACATTCTGAGAAAACAGGGGAAGTCCTCATTGTTCCTTCTCCTAGAACTGACAAGAGTGGATCTCCCTTGCCCACAAAGGGGACCACTACAGCTGCACAGGAAGTGGCTAACGCCCAGTCCATAGTGGCTGTAGGTGGTTCAGAGTCACACACCTGCAGCTGAGGCAAATTGCTAGCATGCTCAGGTGGCAAAGGCTGTTTTTGTTTTACTTTTTCTTTTTGTGTCTGGAAGAAGGACTGACAGTGGGACTGGTGGTTTGTTCCATGGTCAAGCAGAAAATTGTGCCTTTTTCCTGGGGAAAACAAGCAGCAAAAGTTGGCAAAACTGATAGTCTTTAAATATCACTTTCTTAACATAAAAACACAGTAAAACACACTTTAAAACACGTTGCCAGCCCAAAAAATTACAAAAGAAATTCTCACAGAAAAGGTTTTCAATTACTTTAAAAAGAAGTTATGTACTGACCATAACGTTCCATCTATGCTGTTGATTTTCATTCTTCCTCAACTAATAGGCTCAGATCCGATCCCTTGGATCTGGCTTAGCCATTGCAAAAGCTCATGACAACTTCGAACTCGCGAGCTTCTCCCTTACCCACAATGCACCAACCCCAGTTACCTCAGATCTTGTTTGTCGGTATAATAGAAGAAATATGTGAGTATAACTAAATACACACACACACACACACACACACACACACATATATATATATATATATATATATATATATATATATATATATATATATATATATTATGTGTGGAGTAGAATAAGTGTTGAGTCAAAACAAAACAAAAAATAATAGAAAATATATAATTGTACAGCATTACTAAGTATTTGAAAGTAATCCATGCAAGGCAGGCAGTCTGTTTCCAGTAAAAATCCACCTAATAAAGGATTTTCATCTGGAAGCAGACTGCCTGCCTTGCTTGGATTACTTTCGAATACTTAGTAATGCTGTACTTCTTCTTCTTCTTCTTTCGGCTTTTCCCGGTTAGGGGTCGCCACAGCGGATCATATGTCTGCTCATGATTGGCAGTGGAGTTTTACAGTGTCGAGTTGCCAGCCCGGTGCCCAACCTTCCACAGAAGGCACACACACGTACACACTCACACCTACAGCCAATTTAGAGTGTCCAATCCACCTATTGCATGTCTTTTCTATTATTATGTTTTGTTTTGTTTTGTTTTGACTTAAGACGAGTTTAAGTTCACTACTTCTACTACTATTGCCTGATCTGATTAATATACAGTGATTAACTAGAAATATATGGACTGAAAATCTTCCATACAGAGAGGTTTCTTACACTGTTTTGTTTTTGGACCCACTACACTTTAGTGGGTTGTTTTGAGACTTCGGGGATGCCACGGAGATTACTTGTTTTATGAGTAGAATAAGTGTCTAACCACTCACTCCTCCAAATATTGCATAAGGATAGGGGTTGGTGGGAGGGGAGTTGAGGAAGAATAAAAATTGACAGATGGAATGTTATAGTGAGTACATCACTTCTTTATCTGATGTTGTCAATTGGCATTCAATCTTTAACTAATGGAACAGAGTCCCCAGCTACACTAGCCTGAGGGTGGACTCATGGAAGAGTATTTCTGAGCACCATTAAGCCAAATGATGGTCTACCCCTGGAGACCAAATCCAATTTGTAATAAGTAATGAAGGTATGGGGAGAAGCTCAAGTCACTGCTGCACAGATGTCATCCATGGACGCTCTTGCTTGAAAAAGTAAGGTAGTTGCCATGGCTCTGGTTGAATGAGCTCATAATTGTCTTGGTAAGATGATACCCAATTTGTTGTAAATAAATGAAATGCAGTCAGTACGCCACCTGAATAAATTTACTTTGGTTACTGGATTCCCCATCTTTACATCTGCATAAGAAACAAATAACTTAGCAGTAGTTCTGATTTCTTTTGTTCTATGTAAAAAAAAAATTAATTGCCTGTGAACATCTACTAAATAAAGTATTCTCCTTTGTTTGTATATTTAGGGAAAAATACTAGTAAATTAATAGACTGTTTGATGTTACATCCAGATACCACCTTAGGAAGGAAAGATGCATTGATGCATTGGTTCATAGTGTATTGTGGTTTTGAAGGTAAGGCCTGAATTTCTGAAATTCATCTGTCTGAAGTAATGGCCACTAAAAATAAGGTTTTACAAGAGAGATATTTAAGATCACACTTATGTGCAGGATGAAAAGGGGATGCATTAGCTGCAGGCTGAAAAGGGGATGCATTAGTGCTTGCGGTAGCAGATTCAGATCCCACAGAGGGGTAGGATCTTTAAAAGAAGTTCTTAATGACAGTGTGCCTCATAAAAAGGCCTTGTAAAGCTTATGAGAAGCAAGTGAAGAACCATCAGATCTAATATGAAAATTAGAAATTGCCGCTAACTGGACCTTACCTGTAGATGAACTAGTGCCTTTATTAAAAATAATGGTTAAAAACTCCAGAACTTTAAGTATCAGGGCAGAAAAAGGGTCAGTATGACTCTGGATAGCCCAGTAGCCAAATCTTTTCTACTTACTAGCACATCGTTTTCTCGTAGATGGTTTAAGGGAGGATGACAATATGTTTTGGACAGGAGAGGAGAACACGGGTTGTTTGCTATCAATGGAATTGGAAAAGCCAAGCTGTCACAGCTTGAGATTTGTTACATCTTGATGGATCATGAATGTCCAATGAGACAGGTCTGGAGTCAGATCCAGAATCCAAGGTTGGTGAAGCAAGTGAGGCCCAAGGAAGGGGAATGAAATCTGTCAAGGCCAGCAAGGTGCAATGAGAATGACTTTGCTCTTTAACACAGCAGGTTTCTGTAGGAATTTGGGAATCAATGGGATAGGTGAGAAGGCAAAAAGTAGACTGGGGGCCAATCGTGAAGTAGAGCATCCCTTTGTGATTCCCCCTCAGGAGAGATTAGGGCAAAGTAGCTGCTGCACTTATTGTTTAGGGAAGACATGAAAAGATTGCAACAAGGCTGGCCCCACTGAAGGAAAATCATATCATAAGGGAAGTGAGGCTATGGTCAACTTTGTATAGAGAAATGTTCCTATAAACTCTATGTTTTGAATTGTTTCTAAATGAGACGTTTTGTAGGTTATGGCTATACCCAGAAGAGCCCCTCTCACCCCCTAAAGGGCCCATCTCAATACCAAAAGATTGCCAAATTCCGGTAATCACGGCCACACAGGTAGAAATTGCACTCTCTAAAGCTAAGAATACAGCATCCATGGGACCAGACGACATCCCAGGCTGTGTACTACATGAACTACAAAATGATCTGGCACCTCACCTAAGTGTCATGTTTAATCATAGCCTCACCTCAGGCTTTGTGCCCACTGAGTGGCGCACAGCTACAGTTATCCCACTCCACAAGGGGGGAATCCACCTTGGATCCTGGGAACTACTGTCCCATCAGTCTGATGAGCCTGATCTGCAAGGGCATGGAATGCATTGTCATGGAACTTATAAACAAAGACATTGGCAACATTCAAACACTGAACCCCACCCAGTTTGGGTTTGTGAAGGGCCGATCTTGTCTCCTGAACCTGATTGACTTCTCTGAATCAGTCTCCGGAGTTGTGGACGAGGGTAAGGCAGTCCACACAGCCTATCTGGACCTCGCCAAGGCCTCTGACACAATCCCCCACTCTGGAATCATAGATAAACTTACTAAGTTAGGCATAAATCCCTACGTCACTCAATGGAATGCCAACTGGTTTACTGACAGAACCCAGACTGTAAAAGTAGCTGACACCAAATCCAGCTCCAGACAAGTGACGAGTGGAGTACCTCAGGGTTCAGTCCTGGGGCAGCTCTTGTTTGGCATATACTTCTCTGAAGTACAGGCCAACACTAAGGGACTCTGGCTAACAAAGTTTGCAGATGACTGCAAACTGGGAGCCATTACTGAATCCCCAAATGATGTGGATATTCTACAAAAGGGCCTTACAGAAACAGATGCTTGGTGCCAGAGCCATGGGCTCAAGCTTAATGCCAAGAAATGTATAGTTATCCCCTTTAGGAAAAACCATGTACCCATGAATTACCACATAGGTGGCAGTACACTAAACACCAAAAGTGTGATGAGAGACTTAGGGACACAGGTGGACAGTGGTCTCACCTTCGATAACCACATTGCCACAACAGTCAGGAAATCTTTCTGTGTGGCACACCTCATCACTAAGGGCTTTTCATCCAGAAAAAAGAGGTTATTGTCCCACTGTATTCATCCCTCATTAGACCCATTGTAGAGTACAATGCCCTGTTTGATATGTACCTCATAAGACATCTGCAACAGCTGGAAAGGCCGCAGAAATACCTCACTAAAAGAATCACAGGCCTAAAGCAGATGCCCTATGCTGACCATCTAAAAAAAACTCCAGCTATACTCTGTGGCATATCGTCTACTCAGAGGTGATCTCTGCTTAACATACAAGGCCATGTCAAACCCTGAGCTGTTGGACATGCTCCACTTACGGAAATCCCAATCCCTCAGAGCCACGCACTCCAGGGATCTAAACCTTGTCATCACAATAAACAAAACATGCTGGAGGGATAGGTTCCTGACCCACAGACTCCCCATACGCTGGAATAGACTGCCCATACATGTCAAGCAGAGTGCCTCCTTGGTCCTCTTCAAAAGGAACCTTGACAATTGGATGGGAGATAGGAAATTCACCCCGAGTATCACGTCAGTCACCCTGCTAGACAGGGATCCAGGGAAGTAAATACTGTGGGAAGAAATATCCAGGAAATCGATATGGCTAGGCTTGTATAGGCCCTAGGGCCAATAGCCTAGTACCAACATATGAACATATGAACCATATAAGAGCAGATGTCTGAATAACCTTTTCTCTTGCCATTAAGAGTTGATGTCTGGTTGTGACAGAAAGCAGATGGTTGTCTAGATACAGAAACACCCAGAATCCTTCCAGTCTCATGTGAGCTGCTACTACTGCCATACACGTGGTGAATACCCTGGGGGCTGTGGTGAGACCAAAGGGTAGAACTCTGAACTGGTAATGACTGGCTCCCAACTGGAAGCATAAGAACCTTCTGGAATGCTTGTTCATTTTTATGTGATAATACACATCCTGAAGGTCTATCAAACACATCCAGTTGTCCTTTTCTAAAAAAAAATGGATGAATGGACTGAATTATGACCATTTGGAACTTGGCTTTTCAAACTGACTTGTTTAAGTTGCTGAGATCCAAAGTTGGCCTCCAGTCTCCTGTTTTCTTTAGCACCAAAAATAATCATGAGCAAATTCTGGATTCAATTTGATCTGGGGGGACCTCTTGGATGACTCTTTTTTTTTAGTAGCTTTTGTACTTGAATTGCTGCTTGTTCTCTCTGATTGGGTGGGACATTGGGGATTTTCCTTGAGTGGAAAACAGGAAGGGAAAGGGTATAACATAACCTCTGGAAAAGATCTTCTGCACCCAAGTATCTGTTGTTATCCCTAGCCAGGCTCTCTGGTGCAGGGAAAAGCTACCACAGACTGCCTCTAGAGGGGGACAATCAGGCCTCCTTTCAAGAGCGCTGAAAGGGTCTGTCAAAGAAAGAATCTATGGACCCTAAATTTTGAGGACCACCTCTGCTGCATGGGCAGTGTCTACCACTGGAATGCCCCCCTCTGCACCTGACAGAACATCCTCCACATGTGTCCTGGAAAGACCCTTTTGACATTTTGAACCACATCTTTCCTCCACCTCGATGATTTCTCGAAAAGAATCTTTAAGGGTTGGAAAAGTGTACACCCATAGCAAACAGGGTCTTTCCATCCTTCTCACACCTGGATAAAGTTTCTTTTACTTTGGGGCCAAACAAAGAAGTACCGTGAAAGGGAGCACTGACGAATGAAGACTTGAAGGGCTTTGCAAAATCACATAAGTGCATCCAGGCATGTCTCCTTATGGAAACGCCTGAACCCACTGCCCTTGACATTCTTTCTGTCACATGGAAAATGAGCCTCATAGAGGATTTGGATATCAGTTATAGGGTAGCCAACTGAGAAGTGACAGATGCTTGTACTTCTTCAGAAACGGATCCTGAGAGGGTATCTGAAAGTTCCTTAATCAGATACCTCTGTAACCTGCTGAAATTTGCTAAATAGTTCAGTGACATTAAGGTGAAGGTCACTGAAGCATAGACATGCTTCCCAAACCTATACATCATTCCAGAAGGGGTAGAAGCTGACAGGTCACCTGAATGGCTCTGTGCCAAGAGAATCTTTCTCCCCAGTCTCTCCACATCTTCTTCCATTAGGCTTCTGGAAGAGCAAGTGGATAGGACAGCTGGAGACTTTGGTCATTCCAGGAATGGTGACAGAACCGTTGAAGGCACAGGGTCCACACAGGGAGAATATCTGGTTCATGATATATGTGTCAAAGATGAACTTTCTGTAGGATCCTATGTGGTTGGATCAGATAATTCAATTTTCTTATGCTTTGGATCCAATGCTGAGGTCGGATCCAAGGATGATTTTTCTTTATGCATTGGATCCAATAAAGAAGTCTGATCCAAAGCTTTTAACTTTTTTTGCTTATACTCTGGTTGATCAGATATTGGCCTCTTTCTAGACTTCTCTGAAGTCTTTGAAGAAGCAGCAGAAGGACCTGGAGAGGGAGACTTTGACATCTTTGATTTTGTAGGAGAAACTCCAGATAAGGCATCTGCAAAAAAGGTAGGCAGCACACCTTTCAGAATCAATTTGTTCTTTCTGTCTGTAAGAGCTCTCCAGTTAAATCCATAACAAATGGCACAGTCCGCCTGTAAATAGAAGGGGCCTGCACAGTATAGAGTCTGAGAATGGAATCTTATGGCCACTTTTAAGGCATTTCTTAAATCCAGCAGGACTTTTCTCTTTTTCCACCATTACATCAAACACCAATGAACAAGCAAAAACCCCTACAAAGGCTGAGGTTAAAGAAACAATTATATCAACTAAAGACATTTTTTTAACAATCACAAGAAAAGGCAGGAAAAAGGCAGAAAGGAGAAAATACCAAGGACACTAACAATATACTACACGTAGGTGGACAGGAATACAAACAATAGTGTTTAGAGTATGAAAAAATGTACAAAAGGTGGAAGAAAATGATCTAAATAAGAAGTGATGGTAAGAGAGATACGACTTAACAGTTTAGAGCAAGGAAAAATGAAGTTTTCTGGAAACAAAATGACACTGAGCTTGAGAGGATTCAGTCACCATGTCTTTCGCTGTCAAGCAGCAAACGAGATCTGAGGTAAATCAGGTTGGTGCACTGTGGGTAAGGGAGAAGCTGGAGAGTTCACAGTTGCCATGAGCGTTTGCAATGGATGAGTCAGATCCAAGGGATCAGATCCAAACCCATTAGTTAAGGATTGAATGAAAATTGACAAAATCAGATCAACCCTTTAAACTGACAGGAAAAAAGAGTGCTCTCATTTAAAAGTACAATACAGTCCTAAATAGGGAAGTATTAATAAACGAACATTTTTGTTAAATGGAAGGTTTTTCCTCAAAGTGAACTTACCTGCCTCGCACAGGTATAGCTGACCATTGATATTTGAAAGCCTTGGAGGAGCATTCTGCTTTGCAGAAGGAAATCTCTGAAGAGTTTGGCACCCGAACCTGTCTTTTTAGTCAGCTTATCTCAAGCTGACTGTCGGTTTGGGTACGTGGAAGGTATCCTGATGTTTTGAAAGCTGGCAAACTGTTATATCCTATTCAGGGTATAACACCCATATAGCAAAGGCTACTATAGTAGTGATCAATATGATGAACATCTATCATTGTAATCCATGAGATGTTAGCTGATCATTCTTGCTTCTACTTCAAACAACTTTCAACAGACATTTAAACTACTTTAATATTCACCAGTGTCTGCAGTGGGAAGATGAATGTTTTATTTTGAATGATGGCAAACTGTGCTGTATCTCCCACCTCTGCTGTATTGGTAGCTACCCCCTTGATGTGTCACCTTGTAGCATACCAACAGTAACCATTTGACCTGCTCAAGTTCTACATGGTATGGCAATCTCAGAGTTTGTATATATATATATATATATATATATATATATATATATATATATATATATATATATATAAGCTTGAAGGAGTTGGGGGTCTTGCCCCCCACATGAGATTTGGGGGATGTTCCTTCCCTGTAAAAAAATAAGTTTAAGGGAGAAGAGTGATTTTTAAGATTCATTCTTCTGTAGTTTTTGTCTTTTTTTACCGGATTGTCTTGTCAGCACTTGGCATTTTGAGTATCAGTATTTCAATAGGGAACCCATACCAACACTTCATCCATACCATTATCCTTGAGGATGATGAATTAAAAGTTATGTACTCACCATAACTAGGCATCTGTGTTGCCCATTTTCATTCTTCAATGAATGGTTTACAGATCCGATCCTCAAGTCCAACTCGGTCGCATATCTTAGACTTTGGATCCAACTCTTGAGTTCATCCCTCTACCCATAATTCCCTAGTGCATTTCCCAATGCTTCAGATTGAGTTTGTTAACATAAAATCCCAATTTATTACATAAAAAGAGGAATAGCTTAAAGAATAGGATTCAAACACAGAACTATATGTTCCAATAAGAAATCCAACAGGTCCCTCCAGAAGATTATAGAAAGAGGGATGGATGGGGAAGTTGAGGAAAAATGAAAATGGACAACACAGATGCCTAGTTATGGTGAGTACATAACTTTTAAATCTGATGTTGTTCTTTTCATTCTTCCTCAGTGAATGGGACAGAGTTCCAAGCTATATGAATCTTGGGTGGCCCTCATGGAAGGATAATCCGGAGAACTGCTGAGCAAAAAGCAGCTCTGCTTCTGGATTCTTCTTCTCCTTTTTCTTCTTTTGGCTGTTCCCATTAGGGGTCACCACAGTGGATCATCTGTTTCCATTTCTTCCTGTCCTCTGCATCTTGCTGTGTCACACCAACCACCTGCATGTCCTCTCTCACCACATCCATAAATCTTATCTCAGGCCTTCCTCTTTTCCTCTTACCTGGCAGCTCCATCTTTAGCATCCTTTTCCCAATATACCCAGCATCCCTCCTCAGCACATGTCCAAATCAATGTAATCTCACCTCTCTGGCTTTGTCTCCAAACTGTCCAACCTGAGCTGACCCTCTAATATACTGATTCCTAATCCCGTCCATCCTTGTCACACCGACTGCAAATCTTAACATCTTTAACTCTGCCACATCCAGCTCTGAATCCTGCCTTTTTGTCAATGCCACCATCTCCAATCCACATAACATAGCTGGTCTCACTACCCTGATGTAGACCTTCCCTTTCACTCTTACTGGTACCCGTCTGTCACAAATCACTCCTGGCACTCTTTTCCGCCCACTCCACCCTGCCTGTACTCTCTTCTTCACTTCTCTTCCCCACTCACCATTACTCTGAACTGTTGATCCCAAGTATTTCAACTCATCCACCTTCACCAGCTCTATTCCCTGCATCTTCACCATTCCTCTATCCTCCTTCTCATTTACACACATATATTCTATCTTAGTCCTGCTAACCTTAATTCTTCTCCTCTTTAGAGCATATCTCCACCTCTCCAGGGTCTCCTCAACCTGTTCCCTACTCTTGCTACAGATCACAATGTCATCTGGAAACATCATAGTCCACAGGAACTCCTTCCTAAGCTCATCTATCAACCTGTCCATCACCATTGCAAATAAGAAAGGGCCCAGAGCTGATCCCTGATGTCATCCCACCTCCACTTTAAACGCATCCGCCACTACCACTGCAGACCTCACCACTGTCACACTACCCTCATACATATCCTGTACCACTCTTACATACTTCTCTGCTACTCCCGACTCTGCTTCTGGATTGCAGATCCAATTTGTAATGAGTAACAAAGGTATAACATAAGTCCACTGTGCAAATATCATCAATTGAAGTTCCTGACCAAAATGCAGATGAAGTGCTCATGGATCTAGTTGAGTGAGCGTTAGGCAGTCTTGGTAGAGAAATGCTTTGTTGAGAACACATCCAAGAAATTCAATCAGTAATCCATTTAACCAATATAACTTTAGAAACTGGAAAGCCCAATTTGACAAGAAGGATAGAAACAGCTTATCTGATTTTCGAATTTGTTTTGTTCTGTGTAGATTAAAATAAAATTGTCCATATATAGCTAGGAGATGGAAGACATATTCTCCTTTGTTTGAAAAGTTGGGAAAGAAAACCATAAATGAATACATTAGTTGATATTCAATTCAGAAGCCACTTTACGTAAAAAATAAGAGTTTGTTCAAAAAGTTATCCTGTCTTTATGGAAAATAATATAGGAGTCTTTGATGAAAGAACCTGGAGTTCAGAAATTTCTTTTAGCAGAAGTGATAACTTCTAAAATGTCTGTTTTCCAAAACAGTAATTTTAAATAATTTTTTTGCTTAAGGTTCAAAGTGTTTTTGAGTCAGACCTTGCAGTACCACAGTTACATCCCAGGGAGGTAAATGATCCTTCACTGGGGGTCTAAGGAGAAAAGCGCCTTTCAGTAAACCTTTACATAACTTTGATAATAAGAGTAATTTTTATCTCCTAAAAGAAAATTTGAAATGGATGCCAATTGTAATTTGATTGTAGAATAACTAGCTCCTTCTTTGAAAAGAATAGCCAGAAAATCAAGAACTGGAGACTGGAGCAGTAAAAGGGTCAACACTATTTCTCAATGCCCAAAAGGAAAATCTTTTTCATTTGCTCTTGTAAATCTTCTTGGAGGAATCTTTTTGCAAAGATAATAGAATTATACATACTGGAGAAGAAAGCCTGGGCTGTCTGGTTATTACTGGAACTGGAGAAACCATTCAGTCAGTTTAAGGGCTGGGATATGTGGATGACTCATCCCTGATGGCTGTGAAAGAGCATCTGGAGTTGAGTCCACTATCCAGGGAGGATAGCGAAGATGAAACCAAAGGAAGAGGAACTACACCTGTTAAGGCCAGTAGAGGGCAATGAGGCTGACCAAGCTATTCAACCAGACTGCTTTCTGAAGGAATTTGGGGATCAAAGGAAGTGGGGGATAAGCATAAAGGAGACTGGATGGCCAAACATGGACTAGGGCATCTCTCAGTGACTCCCACTGAGGGAGCGTTCAGGGCAAAATACTTGCTGCACTTGCTGTTGTGGAGGGACACAAAGAAGTCACAGTAAAGTTGGCCTCAATGATGGAAAATAATCTCCACCACTGATTGTTTCAGAGACCACTTTTGAGGTATCAGAACAGACTTGCTGAGTTTGTCTGCTAGTACATTGGTTTTCCCCAGAATGTGCATTGGTGGAGATTGCCCACTGCCACACTCTCATAGCCTCTCAGCAGAGAGGGTAAGACTGGGTTCTCCTCTTGTTTGTTGATGTACCAGACTACAGACATGTTGTCAGTCTGAATCACAATCATCTGTTAAGGAAGAGCATTTTGAAATGCCTGCAATGTAAGTAAGTCTGCTCTCATCTCCAGGACATTGGTATGTGAATTAGTCTTTTGGTGGACTGTGTGCCTTGGATAGTCCTTCCCAAGTAATGCCTCCCACCCCATTTGGGAGGCATCTGTAGTCACCATGGCCATTGGGTCCAGTAAAACAAAGCATCGCCCTAGATAAACGTCTGACTGGATCCACCTCTGGATGTGACATTTGCAAACTGGTGTAAGCAGCAGCAGCCCCTTTTTTCCCATTTTTTTTCCTACATGGAGTCGGGGTATCATGTTAACCATCGCCAACTCTCTTGATTCAGTGCCACACTCCTGCCTTCTTCAACACTCATGCCTGACTGTCGCAGATCTTCTTTCACACAATCCACTGACCTCTTTGCTGGATGTCCTTGCTTCCTCTTACCTTCTCCCTGTCTGTCCCAAATCTTACTCAACAGATTGTCTTCTGCTTTTCTACGCATGTGCCCAAACCACTGTAATCTGTTCTCTTTGATCTTTTCTGCAATTGGAGTTACTTTGGCTTCTGCTCTTATGTCCTCATTTCTTCGCCTGTCCCACAGTGTGCATCCTACCACCTTTCTCAGGCACTTCATTTCCATCATCTCTAGCTTCCTCAACTGTTCTGCCTTTACTGCCCAGGTTTCTGTACCATACAATAGTACTAGCTGCACCACTGTCTTGTACACCTTACTTTGCAGCTTCTTTGGCATTCTTCTGTCATAGACTACACTTGAAACTCTCTGCCAGTTGGCTGCAGCCCCTCTGATTCTTGCTTTGACCTCTTCATTCAGACTACCCTTCTCCTGAACCTCCCCTCCCAGATTCTTGAAGCTGCTTACCTGTTCCACTATCTTCACTTCTATCTCTATTTTCAGCTTCTTCTGATTTCCCAAATTTGCTGCCATTACCACCATCCTATATGTGCTTAGTTTCATCCCATGTGCCTTCAGATTTACATTCCATTCTCCTATCCTTTGCTGAAGTTCTAGTTTAGAGTCTGCCTGTACTGCCACATTGTCTGCATACAGCAGCTTTGTTTATCTGTCCCCTCTCCATCACTGGTATGAACAGCAGTGGGCTCCGAGATGAACCCCAGTGTACAGCCACTCCCACTGGGAACCCCTCTGAGAGGTCAAACACTGTTCGTACTTAAGTCACTGAGTGCATGTACATAGCCTGCACTAATTCTACCAATGTTTCTGGGACATCAAACCACCACAGTACTGCCCAGATCAGCTTTCCTGGGACCTTGTCATATGCTTTCTCCAAGTCTAGGAATGCCCGGCCGGACTCTCTCCTCATCTCTAGCTTCTTCTAAAGTATCTGTCTCAATGTAAACATCGGGTCAATTGTGCTGCATCCTGATCTGAATCCGAACTGTTAATCTCCCATCTTACATTCTACTATTCTGCGTATCCATTTATCAACCACCCTCTCCAGGACTTTCATGAAATATGGTAGGAGTTTGATGCCTCTGTACTGCCCACAGTTGTGGATGTCCCCTTTATTCTTGTACACTGACACCAGTATGCTTATTCTCCAGTCATCTGGGATACGCCTTTCTCTCCACATTGGAAAATATAGGGGTTGTCAAAGAATAGCACATTGAACAGCTAAATTCCACTGAAGAACACACATACAATAACATGCTAAGGGAAGTACGACTATTGCTGCTGCCAAAGAACCCAACACTTGAAGAATGAATCTGGCTGGAGAGATGGATGAAAAGAATTTGACAAACCTGACATCTGAGTGTGTCTATGTGATAAATTGGTAAAGATGCAAGTTGCATTGCCATATTCAGGTGTGCAGCAATAAACTCCAGGCTCTGTACTGCTGTCAGATTTGGCTTGGTGTAATTTGATTGTTACTTCCAGAGAGTGGCAAATCTGGAGCAAATAATCCCTGGACTGTAATAGGAGATGTATGGTAGGGGTGGTGAGGAGCCAATCATCTAGGTATGTAAACAATCTGAATCCTTTTAGTCCCAAGTAAGCTGTCACCCCTATTGTGCATTTGGTAAACACCCTGGGGGCTGCCAAAGGGCAGGGCTCTGAATCGGTAATAAGTGGCTCTTGGTCAAAAATGTAAATATCTTCGGTAGCGTCTGTTTATTTTGACGTGATGGTACACATCCTGAAGATCAATAGAGCACATTTAATCGTTCTTGTGCAGAAATGTCAGAATGGACTGGACCCTGACCATTTGAAACTTTGGCTTTTACACGTACTAGTTCAGTTTGCTTAGATACAAAATTGGTCTCAGGTTCCACTGTCTTTTTTGGGCACTAAAGAAGCATGAGTAAAGTTCAGAATCATGTTTGGTCTGGTGGGATTTCCTGCATGACTCTTTTGTCTAGAAACTTCTGAATTTCTTGGGCTGCTGCCTTCCTCTAACTGGGTGAAACATTAGGAACCTTCTTTCTTGTGTAGAGCGGGAGTTGGGAAAATGGTATAAAGTAACCTCTGGATATTATTTTTAACACCCAGGTAGGTATCTTTTGTTATGGTAGTCCAGGCATCTGGGTGTAAGGGCAAATGACTCTCAACTCTCTCCAGAGGTAAGCAGTTGGGCAGCACTTTATTTATTTATTTCCAGTTTGATTACTGGGGAAGTCCACTGGGCCGAAATTACCCATTTTCAGTGGAGGCCCGGGGAGAAAAGCTCCAAGATGCATAATACAGTTAGTATACAAGTGATATAAATGTATAAAAGATAAAAATATACAAAACTTGAAAACTTACACATTTGGTGTCATGCAAATTTAACAAAGTTCATTGAGAATGAAGTTGAGGGTTATACAGTTTCATTAGAGGAAACACTCTAATGTATTAGGGTTGGCAGCAATGTACGTATGGCCATGTGTAAAACAGAAAAAAGAAATGGTGGATACACTTTACTTACGCACATTTAAAATGGGATGCTATTTACGATATTTACAAGGTTGAGTAGTGTTAAGAGTAGCTATAGGAGTTGATTGAGAGCATAGAGAGATAGACGGTGTAGGAGATGTCTGGAGGTTAGATAGACCCATAGGAGGATATCTGAGAGTAATAGAGAGGTTAGGAACCAGAGAGAGAACCCACTGTAATCAAATGCTTAGCATGGATTAGGTAGGGTGAAGGTAGGTACATTTCCATTTAGAGGAAAGGTGTTTGAAACACTGGCTTTTAAAGTTTTCTGAGTTTGATATAGTTCTTAGAGTAGATGGAAGGGAATTCCATTTTTTGCCTAGTGAGTAAGAGAGGAGAAGTTGGCCAGCAGGACATTTAGGTTTGTGGATAGCAATTAGATTTTGATGCTCAGATCTTAGAGTTCTGTTGGGTGTGTAAGGGGAAAGGAGATTAGTTAGAGCAGGACATTTTGTTGGGTGGAATACAAGTCTATAAGCAATGGTGAGTTGGAGGTAATCTAGGTAGTTTGGGAGTTCAAGCCAGTTCAGGGATTGTAAGGCAAGACAATGATGGGTATACTTTTTGGAGTTAGTGGAAAATTTAGAGATATGTTTGTAGCAGTTTTCTAGTTTGGAGGTGACAGAGGAGGACAGTTTGGTTAGGAGAGGGGCTCCGTATAGTAAGGAAGGAATAAGATAAGTTGTGGACAGAGTATGCCTAGTAGAGTTGGAGAGAAAGTGATTATTCCTGTACAGCATGCCTAGCTTTTGGTGGGTTTTCTTGATATTTTGTTGAATGTGGATATCAAATTTGAGGTGTTCATCAGTGGTAATGCCAAGTAGTTTAGCAGAAGGAACCACTTCTATAGGTGAATTGGTTTGACTATGGACTTTGAAGTTGCTCTTTTCGTAAGAGATGGTCTTTGTAGGAGGGAATAGAATCTTTGATTTATTTGCATTAAGAGAGAGAGGAGGTTTTGGCGCATCCAGTTTACGGTTGTTGAGAAAGCAATCTGGGTTTTAGTTACCAATTCAGAGAGGTTTGAGGCAGAGCAAACTAAGGTTGCGTCATCTGCGTATTGAATGATTTTGGCGTCAGAAATAGCAGTGTGAAAGTTATTGATGAAGATGTTAAAAACACAGGGCCAAGAATAGATCCCTGTGGTACACCAGTTGGGGTAGGTGGGAAGGGAGAGATGGAGTTCTTCCATTTGACTGCCTGTGATCTGTGATAGATAACTGGAGAACCAGGATAAAGTGTTAGGTGAGAGATGGAGAGTAGAGAGATGACAGAGAAGGTGCTTGTGGGACACAGTAACGAATGCTTTAGACAGATCAAGTAAAATAATAGAAACTAAATGTCCTGAATCTTGGGCTTGATTGACAGTTTCAAGGAAAGGGAGTAGAGCGGTTATAGTGCTATGGCCAGGGCAGAAGCCATGTTGGGCGGGAGTGAGAAGATTGTTTAGGGTCAGGAATGGCATAAATTGGAGGTGGATGCATTTTTCTAGGATTTTGGAGATTGATGAGAGCAAAGCAATAGGGGAAAAGTTTGAGATGCTGGCGTTTTTGCCTCCTTTATGAAGAGGAAGAATATAGGCTGAGCACCAGAGTTTAGGGACATATGATTGCTTTATGGATCTGTTAATAATGATGCTGATTGAAAGTGCAATGCCATCAGCAGCACATTTTAGGAAGGAGGAGGGGATATTGTCAGGAGCATTAGAGCAAGGTTTAAATTTGGACAAAAGTTTTTTATAAAGTTAGTGGAGATGGGTTTGAGCTCTAACAGAAAGGGAGGATTACTAGGTGAGCTAGAAAGTGGAGAGTGAAAGGAAGTTGAGTTATTGTCAGGAAATGTCTTGGTGAGGTTAGAAATAGTTTATATGAAAAATGAGTTAATTTCAGAGCTTAGTTCAATTTCAGATTTACTTAGGTCAGGACAGGGATTATTCTTGGAGCCTGGATTGAGAAGAGAATTTATTGAATTCCAGAATAGCTTGGGGTTTTTATTGTTATTGGACTGGAGTTTGATGTAGTAGGATATTTTGTCCTTGATGATTAGCTGATTTGCAAGGTTACGCAGCTGTTTATATTGGAGCAGCGTAGTGGGCATTTTATTGTTTTGGTAAAGTTTCCATTTTTTATCTCTTTGGTGCATGATCTGTTTTGTCTCTGGATAGCCAAGGAACTGTTTTAGTTTTTATCCTTTTGTTTCTTAGAGGGACTAGGGAGTTTAGGGCATCTAGGAGGACAGAGTTGAAGTAATCTATAGCACTGACAAGAGGAAGGGTGTTTAGAATTTGCCAGTTCATTTGTTTGAAAATGTTTGAGAAAGTAGTAGGGTTGAAGCTAGTCAGGTTGTGAGTGTGAGTGTATTGATGCTGGTGTGGGGAAGAACTGGTTGAGTGATGTATGAAGGCTGGGAGGTGGTCGCTAATGGTATCAGGAATAGTGCCAGAGTTGGTTATTTTATTAGGATCGGACACTAGGATGCAATCTAAGGTGGATCCAGGTGGATTTATTTTGTTTGGTCGGGTGATGGGGAGGATTAATTGAGTGAAGTTATAGAGGTTAATGGTTAGGGAGGGAGAGTGGCAGTTGATTTTGTTCCAGTCGATATTTACATCTCCTAGGATGTAGGAGAATTTCTTTGAGTGAAAAGATATTATTACCAGCTGAGATATATAGGGCAATAAAGCAGATATTTTTATGTTTATTTAGTTTTAGTAGTCCAGCAGTTAGTTCAGTATTCTGGAATTGAGGAACTGGAATTTGGAGGGGAATTGCGGTAAGGAGGTTAAAGTAGACTAAGGCAGAGCTTCCATCTTTTTTGTTTAGTCGGTTGTTTCTGAGACTATGAAATTCTGGGGGCAGGATCTCAGCGTCAGAGATAGAGGGTTTGAGCCAGGTATCAGAGACGGCTAAGATGTCAGGTTGGTTATGGCTTAACCAAGCTTGAAATTGGTGAACTTTGTTATTGAGACTTTGTGCATTTATTGTGAAAATCTTTGGGGTGCTGCGGTAGGAAGAGGATGATAAGTGGAGGGTGTTGGCAATAGAGGGAGTAGGACCAGGGTTAGGATGGATATCACCAGCTTGGACTAGGTTATTAAAGGAAATATCATTTATCCATTCAGGATTACTAGGTATGAAATTGGGTAGATTTAAGGTTAGAGTAGGTGACAGTGTCTTAACTTTAGAGGAGAAGATTATAGGGTGGAATAAGTGCAAAGTGTTGGGCTGAATGACAGATGAGGAGATAGAGTGGTAATGGGCGTAGGATTGAGGGTGAGGGTGTGTGTGTATGGTAGTTGTCTTAGTAGGTGATATTGGGCAAGCATTGGAGGTATATGAGCTAGCATAGTATAAGGGAATTAGTAGAGGGGAGAGGAGGCAGGGGGCCTGGTGGGTGTGAAAACTTAAAAAGAGCATATTGAAGCAAAAGGGAGAGTGATAGAAGTAGGTTTGTAGAGTAGAGAAGGTGAATGGGTACAGAGGGTTTAGAAAGTGAAGGAGGTTTTTATAGAATTTATTTTTTTATTTATTTTTATTTTACATTTGTTGACAGGGCTAGTCTAACTGGATATATGTCCATTTTCAGTAGAGGCCCGGGGAGAAAAGCTACAAGTACTAATACATAGTTAAAAAAATCGGTCTACATAAAAGTTATAACAGTAAAACACTAAGCAGGAAAAAACAAAATAAAAAAGGAATTTTTTTTTTTTAAAAGAACAATATTTTATAAAGTAGCTAATATGAAAGAAGGATAAAGTAAGAAAGGAGGTGAAGGAAAGATAGAGATATCAGAGAAAGAATAGGGTGAGTTGAGGAATAGGTTATTTTCCTAGGTCTAGAAAATAGTTACTTTTCTGAAAGAGAGGCAAAATATACACCTAAGAGAGGAAAGAAAAAAAAAAACGTTTTGGTACTTATTCAATGGGTAAGTTCCCTGTCTTAATGTGTAGTTGTGGAGCTTAGAAAACATCAAATGGGTTATTGGGTAAAGAAGGGGGAGAGGGAAATGGGAGATAGGAGACAGAAGAGAAAGGCTAGTCTGGGTTAATGCAGGGGCATAGCCATTTTTTGTTAAGGTACAAGTTGAGATTCTTCTTGAAAATAGGAAGAAAAGTCAGGGATGAGATATCAGCGGGTAATTTGTTCCAGTGTTTCCCAACTGAGTTGGAGAATAAGCCATCTCCTGCAGAGTTATTAGGTGTAGTCCTATTGATCAGGAGTTTATTGGAGAAACGTAGATGTTTAAGGTTATAATAAGGGGTAATAAGGCTGGTGAGTATTGGAGTTTTGGTGGGTTGGTACAGGGTTTTGTGAGCTATTATTAGTTGCTGTAGTTAGATCTGATTGGGAAGTTCTAGCCAGCCAAGTTGTCTTAGATTAATACAGTGGGGGGTCCTAAAAGGAGATTTGGTAGCAAATCTAGCAATGTTGTTGTAGGATATAACTAGTTTATTAAGGTTTTTTTTTTGACAGGTTGGTGTAAATAGGACATGAATAGAGTAAAGTAGATATTAGATGGGTTTTGGCTAGGGTAATTCTAGTAGCTGGGCTAAGAAATGGTTTGATTCTATATAGGGTTCCTATCTTTTTGTTCACAGTTTTTATAGTAGAGTTAATGTGATTTTCAAAATTGAGTTTATTGTCTATTGTAATTCCTAGTAGTTTTGTGGTGGTGTCGGGAGAGATACTAGTATTGTTGTTGGAAGTGATAGAGAAATTTAGGGGGATTTGGTTACGTGTTGGTGAGAAGAGTAGAAGTTTTGTTTTCTTTGGATTGAGTAGAAGGCAGCGTTGGGAGAACCATTGTTCTACTGTGTTAAAGGCTTTTTGGGTAAGAGACTGAAGTTCAGCTTGAGAGGTAGCTGTGCAGATAATAGTGGAGTCATCTGCTTATTAAATACAGTTAGAAAAAGGGATAGCTGATTGAAGGTCATTGATAAAGATGGGAAAAAGAAGTGGACCTAAGATAGAGCCTTGTGGAACACCTAGGGAGATAGGAAGGTGGTCAGATAGCGAGTTTTTCCAGACTACTGCTTGTTGACGGTTTTTGAGGTAAGATTTAAACCAAGTTATGCTGTTAGGATCCAGTGAGAGAGAATTGAGAATGTGTAAGAGCATTTTGTGATTCACCATGTCAAAGGCTTTAGACAAGTCAATGAATAGTGCAGATGAAAGACTGTTTAAGTTGTGGTTAGTGTTGATGGTGTTTGTGAATGAGAGCAGAGCAGTGGTGGTACTGTGGGAAGGTCTGAAGCAGTGTTGACAGTTAGCAAGTAGGTTGTTTTGGAGAAGATGGGTTAGGAGATGTTTATGGATACAGTTTTCCAAGATTTTGGCAATAGGGGATAATAAAGCAATGGGACGATAGTTAGACAGTTCAATAGAGTTTCCCCCTTTGTGTAGTGGGATGACGTGGGATATTTTCCAGATATCAGGGACAGTTCCTAGATTGATGGATCTATTTATCAGTATAGAAATAGGATAAGCAATAGCTTTAGCTCCTATTTGCAGAAACTCAGCAGGGAGTTTGTCTTCAGAGGGGGAGGAAGGTTTTAGTTTTTGCAGTAGTGATAAAATATATGATGTAGGGATGGGAAGGAAGTGAAATGAGGGTGGTGTATTTACAGAGAAGGGATGCAGATTTGAGGTGTTAGGAGATAGGTGACTAGCCAGATTTTGTATAGTATTTGTGAAGTAGGAGTTAAAGGCATTAGCTATTTGTATAGGGTTATCAGGGTTAGAGTCCTGTGGGTTGGGTGTGATTGATTGGCCTGGGGATAGAAGATTATTAATGGTGGACCAAAATGTTTTAGGTTCCTTATTGGATATTTGTTGCAGACGAAGGTAGAAGTTCTGTTTGTCAGATAGTATGGCTTTTTAAGTTTTGTTCCTACATTCTCTAAAGGTTTGATGGTCAGCTTGGTTCTTGGAAGTACACCATTTAGCCCAGTATTTGTTTCTGGTAATGATTAGTTGTCTAGTGTTGTTGCTAATCCAGGGGGCAAGTTTGGTTTTGATTCTAATCTTGCGTATTGGTGCATGCTGATCTAAAACAGATAAGAATGTGGAGTTGAAGTATTGTACTGCATCATTGAGAGGTAGTGACTTTAGAGGAGTCCAGTTACAGTGGTGTAGTTGTGTAAGAAAGAGTTCTGAATTATTTTTTTTTTTTTAGCGTAATGTACGGAATGAGGTAGGAAAAGTGATGATGCTTTTTTTTCTAATAATATAGGTTAATAGGTGATCACCTAAATCATCTGGTAGGTTGCCTGAAGTGTAGGTTTGTTGGGGAGTATTAGTAAGTATCCAGTCCAAAATGGAGTCTTTATTGTTGCTTTTGTTAATTCTGGTCGGGCCTGAAATTAGTTGAGAGAAGCCACGGAGATTAATATGGGAGGTGGGGTTTGAGTGGTTGCAGTGATTCCAATCAATATTTAGGTCACCTAGCATTATCGTTTCTTGTGGGACATTAGAAGCGAGCCAGTTGAGAGTGTACTCAAGGGTGTTAATGTTATCTCCTGGGGGGAGATATGTACAAATAATATAGATGGCTTTACTTTTTTATTTGAAGTTTAGAGCATATTAGTTTGGTGTTATTGTTTAAGGGGAGGTTCAGATTGATGGTGCTGATTTGTAGATGAGTTTTGTAAAGAATAACAACACCTCCTCCCTTTTTTGTTGTGCGGTCTAGTCTAATTACATTATATCCTGGTGGAGTAATTTCACAGTCTTTAATAGTGGGTTTTAGCCATGTTTCAGGCAGGCATAGGATGTCAAATTGGTTGACATCAAGGAGTGCATGTAGTTGTGCAATTTTGTTGCAAATACTACGTATATACAGATGGACTATGGTGAAAGAGTTGGTAGATTTGGTTGTTGGTATAGGTTTAGGGTTGTCATTGTTTTTGGTAGTTAAGGTCTGGGTGTACAGTGGGCCAGGGTTAGGATGAATATCTCCATCTAAAAGTGTGTTGTGGAGTATTTGTTGTTTGGGTTTAAGGTTTATGACAAAGTAGTAGGCAAGTTTCTTTGTTTTCTGGTTATAAAATTTAATATGAGTTAGTCTGTGAAATTTAGCTGGAGAGTAGTTGGATTTATAGATGGGGTTTTGGAATGTCACAGTTGAAGGTGTTATAGATGATGACGTTTGAAAAGAGGGAAATATAGAGATGGAGTGTATGGGTTGTTCATAGAAGGTTAGGCAATAGGATGTAATAAGAGGAATTAAGAGTACTAGGAAGAATAGTATTTGGTTTTGAAAAGGATTGACTGTTATATACATATTTGGGAAGTGAGGTTATAGATGGAGTATGAAGAATCGCAGGTCAGATAGAGTTTGAGAAGTATAGTAAGTTGCAATGAGTTAAAGGTGGAAGAGAGTGTAGTAATTGAAAGGTGAGGTGTATTAAAGGGGAGGGGTGTTGTAATTAGGGTTTGTGTAATTGGTGTCAATTGAGTAGGGGTGTGGTTTCTAGGGTTATAAAAGTAGGAGTAGTGGGGGTGGGTGTGAATTGAGTGTAGGGTAGGGTAGGGGAGTGGAGTGAGCCTGCAGGGCAAACGGAGCGGGCAGAGACAATAGAGCAGAATGTGGAGGAAGACAATCAGCAAAGTGAGAGAAACACAACAGGTAAGTCTGATGGTCAGAGAAAGGTGGACAATATGCAGAGGTAGGAAGGAAGAGAGGCAGGATGTAAGAGTAGTAGTCGCTGATAGCAGGATGCCTGGGGGCAAAGGAGAAAAGGTGGTTGATACATGTATCAAGAGACTGATAACGGAGTGACTGGGGGTCTGTTTTAGAAATTTAATAAAAGAGGCAGGGACTATGATTATTTGGGCAGTGTACAGATGAAAGAGAGTAAGAAGGAGCTGTAGGTGGGAGGAATTAAGTGGGGGGAGCTGCTATTGGGTAATTAGGCTGGGAGGGAGGGGTCAGGGAGGAATAAAGCTAGGTGTGCTGGGGTGGGTGGAAATTGGGGGCAGGGTAGGGGAGCGCAGTGAGCTTGTAGGGCAAACAGAGCGGGAAGGAGCAGAAGAGGTGAGTGCAGGAGAAAAAGTATCAGTAAAGAGCAGTTAAATGGCTGTAGTAAGAGGGTTTGTACTACTGTTTTTGGGAAAAGTAATGCCGACTGACCTTTACTGAGGGAGGTCTAACATAGAGGGAGAGGATATATGCAGTTGTAGAATATTAAATTCAACCAACTTTTCTTTAGAAAAATAACTTATCAGGATTAAAATGTACGAGTAGGATTTACAATGGTAGATGCTGACACCTAGTGGTAGAGGGAGGTAGCAAGCAGCAGGGATAGTCTAAGCCTGTCTTAGGTGTAAATATAGTCTTGGTTATGGGGAACAGGAGGGGAAGAGGGCAAATGGTCTACGGTAGGCTGCTAGAACATGCGCACGGGAGGGCAGAGTAACACAATAGGTAGTACAAGTCCATGTGTAATTAGTAGTAAGCAACATACATTAAACACAATCTTGTTGGGGGGGTCCTCTCAGCAGTAGCATTCTAAGTAGCAGGCAAGCTGGCAAAGTCAGGGTGTCTTCAGGAGGTAGCTGGAGGTATTCCTTTTTCTTTGAGGCAGGGAGGGAGCACCCGGGATGGACTACTATGGAAGAGAGAGAGAGACAACACTAAGTTAGGTAAAGTTGCAGGTAGATAGAAAGGGGAGGGGGAGGCAGATGGAGAGATATATACAGAAACAGGTTAGTGTTAGAGAGCACAGAAATTAGATTGAGGCTAGGGTTAGATGTAGCTAGAGCAAGGTTGTAGAGGGAGAGTGGTTTTAAGGGGAAATAGTATAAAGCAGCAGATAAAGGCTAGAAACAATACAGGTCAGGCAATATAGGTTCATAGGTTTATAGGTAGGTACTAGGCTATCTGTCCAAAGGAATTTATAAGCCTAGCCGGAATATGTTGGCTTTCACCACCCCCTTAGATTAGTTCTCTGTGCCTCTGTCCAGCAAAGCCACTGAAGTGATCCCGGGGTAAACTTTCTGTTTCCCATCCACTCGTCAAGGTTTCTCTTGAAGAGTGTTAGTGTGGAGCTCTGCCTAATGTAGACTGGAATCTTGTTCCAAAGCATGAGAAGTCTCTGTGATAGGAATCTATCCCTCCAGCACATCCTATTTATTGTTGTGATGAGGTTTAGATCCCTACAGCGTGTGGCTCGAGGGGATAAGCTTTTTTTTTACATGGAGCATGTCCATCAGTTCTGGGTTGGACATGGCCTTGTATGTCAGGCAGAGATCACCTCTGAGTAGGTGGTATGCAACTGAGTACAGCTGAAGTTTCTTTAGTTGAGCTGCATAGGGCATCTGTTTGAGGCCAGTGATCCTCTTGGTGAGGTACTTCTGTGGTCTTTCCAGCTGTTGCAGGTGTCTTATAAGATACATCCCAAATGGGAAGTTGTACTCTATGATGGGAATGATGAGCGATGAGTAGAGGGGCACAATGACCTCTTTTAATCTGGATGTGAACCCTTTTGTGATTAGGTGGGCCACGTAGAAGGATTTTCTAACCACTTTGGCAATGTGACTATCAAAGGAGAGTTTACTATCTACTTGGGTCCCCAGATCCCTTATTACGTCTTCCGTATTTAGGGGACTACCACATATGTGGTAGTTTGTGGATACTTTGTTCTTTCCAAAGGGGATGACTATGCACTTTTTAGCATTTAGCTTGAGGCCATGATTTTGACACCAGGTGTCCGTCTTATTGAGACCCATTTGGAGGATGTCTGTGTCAGCCAGAGAGTCAATTATATCCCCTAGTTTGCAGTTGTCTGCGAACTTGGTCAGCCATAGTCCTCCTGTGCTTGCCTGTACCTCTGAGAAGTATATGCCGAACAGGAGGAGTCCTAGGACTGAGCCCTGGAAATGCCACTTGTAACCGGTTTAGAGTCAGACCTAGCTCCCGTAACTCTTACTATGTGGGTTCTGTCCGTGAGCCAGCTGGCAACCCATCTTGTGACATAGGGGTTTATGTTCAGGCTGGTGAGCTTGTTTATAATACCAGAATGGGGAATGATGTCAAAGGCCTTTGCGAGGTCTAGGTAGGCTCTGTGTACCAGCTTTCCCCTCATGTATAGCGTTGGTAACTGTCTCAAAGATGTTCACCAGGTTTAGGAGGCATGATCTGCCCTTAAAGCCGAACCAGGTAGTGTCCAATATTTGGAGGTTCCCAATGTCTCTGTTAATGAGTTCCATGATGATGCGCTCCATAGCCTTGTAGACCAAGCTAGTCAGGGTTATAGGGCGATAGTTCCCGGGGTCTGTTGTGGCTCCACCTTTGTGGAGCGGAATAACCATTGCTGTGCACCACTCTATGGATACATAACCTATGGAGAGGCTGAGTTTCAACAGTGTGTTTAGGTGAGAGGTTAGTTCATCTTTGAGCTCATGTAGGACGCAGCCCGGGACACAGTCTGGTCCCATTGAGGCTGTGTTTTTGGCTTTGGAGAGGGCTGTTTTAACCTGAGCGTCTGTAATTTCCGGAGCTCTGCATTCTTCTGGTATGGTTATGGGCCCTTTTGGGGGTGAGAGGGGGGTGAAGTTTGTGCTGAACCTGTCTGCCAGGATGTTGGCAATATCGGTCAGTTCAGTGTATTTTGTACCATTCTGCATTAACTCCGAGCAGATCTGAGCATTGCCACTTAGATTCTTAACATAGCTAAAGAATGCCTTATGGTGATCTTTGGAGTCCTTGGCAATTGTTTTTTCGAAACTCGCCTTGAATGATTTTATGAGGGATCTTAGTTTTTTGCTGATACTGATCAGGGATGTCTTCCCTTCTTGGGATTTTACGCTTTTCTGTACTAGTTTCCTCCTTCTGTTGTATAGCTTGTTTATGGCAGGAGTCCACCAGACTGGTTTCCTTTTCTTGGAGGAGTGAGTCTTGGTTTTGCTTGGGATAGCACAATCCATGCATTCTTGTAGGTGCCCATAGAATGCATTAGTAAAGGATTTTGCAGCTTGGACAATGTTATCCTTTAGCATGGGGGCTTTGAAACTTTCCACCTTGGTCTTAAGTAACGTGAAGTTTGCTTTTGAAAAGTTTTTCACTGTGGTTTCCTTGTCTGGGGTGGGGGCAGAATGTGGATATCCAAAGTGATTTGTTTATGGTCAGATCTAACCAGTGAGGGGTTGACCTCTGGTGTGGAGCATCGGTCGCCCATGTTGGTGATGGCCAGGTCCAATATGTTGTCACCTCCGGTGGGAGTGTTGACCAGTTGATCCAGGTCATTTGAGTTTATAAATTCTAGGAAATGTTAAGCAAGGGAGTTAGTACTTGAGTAGTTCTCCCAATTAATGTTTGGGTAATTGAAATCACCCAATATTAGGGTGTTTAGTAGGACCTTTATATTTCCCAGTGTTTCCAGAAATGTGGAATGGGGATCCTGGGACATGGTGGGTGATCTGTAGCAAGCTACAATCTGAATTGCAGTTTTGCCCGTTGTTAGTTGCACATGGATGATTTCTGAAGCATCGTGCTGTGCCACTAACGTGGAGGTGTGGGTATCCTTGATTAATATGGATACGCCCCTGCCTTTTGTATTTCGGTCTGAAATGTATGGTATGAGTTGTAGCCTGGTAGTGCTGGGGTGCTCTCTGGAGCTTTAAACCAGATTTCTGTTAAAAAAGGTTTCATTGTTTGAAGACAACATTCAATCTTCAGTTCAACTTTGTATCAGAGAGCCTTATTCCTTTTGAGGGAAAGGGTTAAACAGCAATAATGCAATAATATATTCAACAATAAGCAAGGAGAAAGTAACACAGTCAACTACCTAAATAGTCAAACTAGTACAATATATTGTGCAAAATTATTTCCAAGACAATCCGTGAAGTGTCCTTATAAATACAACTTAAATGAGATATCTGCTAAGCCATTAATTGAATGGTAAAGCTCGTAGTAGGACTGTAGTTCCACCTTAAGAAAAAGCAGGCATCCAATTATGCACTTTAGTTGGCGCCCTTTTAACAGGACATCTTTTAAAGTGGGTTTCTGGACTTAACTAAGCAAGCAAAAGTAAGCAAATGAGCTCTGTTTACCTGTACTATTGTAATGCAGCAGTAGATAACGTGGAAAGAACCTCACTCATTCCAAAAGCAGCTTACAACTGCTGAGCTGGATATCAGGTTAAGCAAAGGGGAACTGGCTCAGTAATCAAAAAATATGCTTACACTACAATAAGTTGAGCAAAACAGTTTAAGCAGTGGAAATATATAGTGCAAATAGTGTCCGGCACAGTGTATAAGCCGTGTGGCGCCCTTAAAGCCACAAACAGAAAGAAAAACCCATAGAGAACAAAAAGGCAAGACTTCAGGAGCACTGATAGGAGCCATCTGGAAACAAATCACAGAAACCATGATTTTGCAGGCCTTCTCTTCCCTAGGGTGGATTCTACCATTAGAACTGCCTCCTCCGCCACTGAAAAAGTTGCCCCTCTTGTAAAAGTCCCAGAGATTTGTGAAACCACATTTTCTTACCACCACTCTGATTTCTAGAGAATGTTCGTTGAGGGGTAGAAAACTTGATTCACATGGCAGACAGGGTCTTGCCTTCTTGTTTGCTATGGGTAAGCATTTCTTTCACAGACGGAATACACAAAGATGTTCCATCAAAGGCAGCATTGATGAAAGATGCCTTGAAAGGCTCTGCAAAGTTCTATAGGCAAATCCAGATATGTCTCCTTCCAGCAATGCCTGAACCAGCTGCCCTTGAGGCACCTTCAGCTACATGAGAGATCAACCTCATAGATCTATTAGAAATTGGTAAAGGATTGGCCAGCTGAGAAGATCTCTTGAAATCCTCTGCAGACATGGACTCAGAGACCGAATTTGACAGTTCTTTAATCAAATTTGCCTCTCTGTAGCCTTGTAAAGAATACCAAATAGTTAAGGGACCTCAAAGTGAATGTTGCTGAGGCAAAAACTCACTTTCCAAATCTGTTCAGTGGCCTAGACTCTCTATCTGGTGGGTGGACAGGCAAGCTCTGTTCTTCTTGCTCTTTTTTAGTGGCTACCACCACCAATATAGAATCTACTGAGTTTCCTTTTCCCCAGTGAGGTCTATCTTTATGGGGGGGTGCAAGAATTTGTCAGGTTGACATGGTATAGGCTCAGCACAATCCAACATCTTCCTTGCCTGGCAAGAGACTAGATCAATTAGCTCATCCATGGGGGGGGGTCACCTAAGATGTAGATGGGCCAGAAGCAAAAGCATCCAAAAAGACTGACACCTCTGGAGAAGGATAAGACCAACCCACCTTTTGTTTAAGGAGTTCTAATATGTCTCCAAAGGAGACATCATCTGGTTGTGATCTGGAGGACCTTTCCCCTTCCTTGAAATCACTATCTTCAGTGAGAGATTCCAACAGGGAATCTATGTGCCTCCTCTTGCACATCCTCTTCTGATGCAACTCTTTGGGGGGATGTCCAGAGGAGGTATCAGAAAAGAAGGGGAGTTCCTCTGTGGGAACTGACTGGAAGCTAGGGGGAACTAAGTGTCCTCTGATGGACTCAGAGCTTGGAACCTAAGAAGATCTGAGGAATGAGAGACCTGTCTCTAAACAGAGAAAAAGCCCTTTTCACAACCTCGAAGGCAGATGGACCATGAGAAGCCTCAACCATCTGCACTGCAGCAGCAACTTCCAGTATGGGTAGATCATGGCTCCAAATGGATGTGTGCCCAGAGGAGGGAGCTAGACCTGAGCTGTCCAGCACTGAGCCTTCAAAGGGCAGGGATGGATCTAACAAAATCAAAGTTGATCCTGGTCCCACAGATCCAACAGAGATGCTTCATCTCCGCGACCTGTTTTGAAGGAATAGAAGCAAAATTTGTCACTGATGCTACTGGAATCGAGGAAGTGTTTCTCTTTGGATCTGACTCCAGAACTCTCAAAGCTGTTGGATTCTGGAGCTCCAAAACAAAAGGGTGGATCAGAGAAGGAGATAATACTGTGTGAGTAGTGGCCGGAAGACTCATGGATCCAATAAGGGATGGAGCCAAGTTATCCCATCTGGATCTGAGCTCTGAGAAACCCTTGCATCATCTTATCCATGTCCACTTCAGAATGACTTCTGGAGAACCTGGAGAATGTAGTAGACTGGGGCCTAGAGTGCTTTGTTGGAGTTTGCATAAATGGGGAATGGAGCCTAGGGCAGACCAGATCAAAAATTAAATCTGGGGAGCGAGCTGTTGGAGTATATAATGTACTAGGTTTCGGATCTGAGGGCTTGGGATCTAAAACCTGAGCTGAAGGGCTTGCTGAAAATAATGATCAGATCTGAAGCTTTAGGATCCACAGCATGTACTTTCGGGTCTGAGGACACTGGATTCAATATTTTTGAAACCTTTGGAGGTGGTTCTGAAGAAGTCCTGGTAGACTTTGGTGGAGAGTGCTTTCTAGGCACTGAAGGAGTTTTAGAGGTTTTACTGGGAGACTGAGCCCCTGAAGAAGATGTACTTGAGGGAGGAAGTAGATCCTTCAGTATGACTTTCCTGTGTCTATCAGATAATGCCCTTGTATTAAAAGCAGCACATACTGAACAGTTGGTGTTGAGATGAGCTGCTCCGAAACAATATATTCCCTTCTTGTGAGAATCTTAGTTAGGGATTTTGTGCCCGCAAGAAATGTATTTTTTGAATCCTGTTGGCTTGTCAGCCATGAGTATAGGATTTGTACAGGTACTTTAGAGATTTTGGAGATAAAGAGAAAGTCCTTAACCTCAGACGTGTGACTTCTGTTGGGGTTGTAAGGTTTGATGTTGCTGTTCAGGGCAGGACAGGGTAGGCTAGGGCTTATTATGTTGTGTAGTGTTGTGAGTTGGATACAGAGGAGGTGACCAGAGAGTTCTAGCCAGTCTAGTATTTGCAGTGATATACAATGATGTGTTCTGGTTTTGGAATTTGTTGGAAACTTTGCCACTTTATTGTAGCATTGTTCCATTTTAGATCTAACGGAAGTCTGTAGGTTAGATAAGATAGAAGCACAGTATAGAAGGGAGGGTAGTAGGAAGGTTTTTGTTAAGGTGATCTTGGTTGATGTGGTCAGGCAGTGTTTGTTTCTGTAGCGGGTGCCAAGTTTTTGGTGTTTTTTTATATATTTTGTTGGACATGAAAATCAAATTTTAACTGATTCTCAACAGTTACACCTAGCAGTTTAGTGTGGTGGGCTATTTTGAGAATTGTATTATCAGCTGCACATATTTTGAATTGGTTTCTATTAATAGAGAGTTTTTTTTGGAAGGAAGAGAAAGAGTTTAGTTTTTTTTTTTTTTTGGGGGGGGGTTAGAAATAGTTAATAGTTAATGAGCCGGGATTCAAATGCAGAAAAAGTATGTTGTGCAATTGTGAGAAGTTAGGTAGTGTGGAAGAGGTGTAGATAACAGTGCAGTCATCTGCATACTGAGTGTCCCAGTGGATGAGGCAGTGTACAGGTGATTTGTAAATATATTGAAGAACAGGGGATGAAGTATAGAGCCTTATGGTACTCCAGTGGGGCTATGTAAAAAGGAGGAAATTTCATTTTGCCATTTTACTGCTTGTTTTTTCTCATGGAGGTAACCGAAAAAAACACTGTAAGGTGGAAGGGGTAAGGCTGAGATCTGAGAGCTTGTGCAAGAGTATAGAACATGAGATGGTGTCAAACACCTTAGAAAGGTCAAGAAATGTGGCAGATACCAAATTACTTGTGTCTCAGCCTCTTTTTAATGATTCAGTAAAAGACAGGATGGCTGTGGATATGTAATGGCCTGGGAGAAGACCATGTTGGGTATGTGTAAGAAGGTTGCGCTGTAGTAAGTATTTCATTAACTGTTGGTGGATACATTTTTCTAATATTTTAGAGATGGGTTGGAAGTTGGTCAGATCAGTAGATTTACCGCCTTAGTGGACAGGGATGATATAGGACTTTTTCCATATTTCTGGTAATAAAGACTCCTTAATAGACCTATTGAACAAGATGCTGATTGGCCAAGCTATGGAGTTGGCAGCTAATTTAAGGTAATGGGGAGGAAGGTTGGCAATGAAGATAGAGCAGAGTTTAAGTTTCAGCAGAAGTTTTTTTTATGAGGTTTGTAGGTATTGTTTGTAAGGAGAATATTGCAGAGTTTTCAGAAATGAGTTCCTGGCTTCTAAGCTGGAGATGGTCAGAAATGGAGGAAGGGGGCAATATTAGGGGGAGTTGAGGAGGAAGAGGAGGAGGGTTGGAGTTGGGGGTATTAGAGATCAGATCAGCTACGATTTGTATGAAGTGGTTGTTGAAGTTTTCGGTTAATTGAGATGGAGGAGCATTAAGTGAGAGGCACAGGCCATTTTTAGAGCCAGGGTTAAGTAGGGTTGCTATAAAGACAAGAATTGTTTTGGGTTAGTTTTATGTTCTTGTTGAAGGTTGGTACAGTATGATTGTTTATCTTTGATAACCCATTTCTTTACTTGGTTTTGCAATTGTTTGAAGTGTATTAGATCTACTTCTTTTTTATTATGCTTCCAGAGACACAGGTTTCATCCCTTTGTCATTAGGTTTTTGCAAACCTTGGTTAACCAAGGTGTACATTTTTTTATTCTTTTAGTGCAGACTGGAGCTACAGTGTCCAGTATTTTCAGAAAGCTGATGTTAAAGTAGTGCACAGCTTCATCTAGTGGGAGGTATTTTAGTGGTGACCAATTTATTTTGTGTAGTAGTTCACTGAATTTGTCTTTGGTAAAAATTTGTTAGGCTATGAATGGATTTTACAGTGTGTGATTTTGGTAGGTGTACTTGGTTCTAATAGTAAATGTTGGTAGGTGGTCACTGAGGGAATTTGGCAATGTGCCACTAGAGTTGAAGTTACTAGGATGTGAGACTAGAATCCAGTCTAAAGTATATTGTTGAGTGTGGTCATTAATGTACCTAGTAAGCGAGTTAATTAGTTGAAACAACCATTGAGATTGATACTGTTTGATGGTAATTCTGATGAGATGGACTGCCAATCTATATTAACGTCACCTAAAATAATAGTCTCATGCTTGATGGTTTAGGAACTCCAAGACAGAACATCTAATATTAGAATATTTTGTCCTGGAGGAATATAAAGGAAAATGATATGTTTTGTACTGTTAAGGTTTAAGAAGGATACGAGCATTTCAGTGCTGGGGAAGGTGGGGATGTTGTCGTTAAACAAAGTTATATTAATGGTACTGGGGTAGAGTAGAGCTAGTCTTCCATCTTTTCTATGGTATCTGTCTAGTCTAGTTAAGTCACAGTTAGGTGATAACACTTCAGAGTCTTTTATGGTAGAATTTAGCCAGGTTTCGTTTAGGTCTAGGATGTCTGGTTTGTGTTGGTTTATCCAAGCATGGAAGAGGACATTTTGTTCCTTATGCTTCTAATGTTAAGGGGCATAATATTTAAGTTTCTTGGACATATTCTAAGGTCTTGGTGAGTGTTAGGACCTGGGCTGGGGTGAATGTCTTCACAACGAAACAGTGCCAAGATTAAATAAGAAAGTAGTGTGCACAGTTTGTTTTGGAGAAGTATATGTAAGAGGTGTAAGCCAAGGTTTACTATGTGAGGTGTGTAGTAGTTTTAGAATGGAGTAATAAGGGAGGGAATAGAGAAATAGTTGAGGGGAGATACCCGAGAAACTGCTAAGAAGAAATTGGTGAGAGGTAGTCCCAGTATGTGATGAGGAGTAAGTTGTTAAAGTTTGAGGTGGTAGTGATGTTATGTGTGTAAGGCATACAGTAGAATTGTTAGGCTGGATATTAAAAACATTGTTAGGTGAGTAGGATGTGGATTAGAAGAAAAATTAATGGTGTTAAAGTGAGATATTTTAGTATTTATGGGGGTGTAGTATTAGTAAGAGCTGTACTAAGTGAATATATATGGTTAGTATACTTTAAGGGATGTATTGGGAAGTAGTTGGTGGGATAGGGTTAATGGGGTGGGTCATGTGGTTGGACAAGGACCTGATTGCTGCTGCCCAACTTACTGTAAGGAAACAATCAGTAAGCAGAGCAGCATAACTGAGTGTTTGTCTTTACTGAATCTATTAGAGAACAGAGTGAGGGAGATAGGTTAAAAACAAAAAAAAGGTGATGGACAGAAGGGCTGTAAACAATGTAATGAAGCTAAGAGTTTTAATAATATAATATAGTATGAATTAGTATCTTCTTCTTCTTTCAGGTTTTCCTGGTTAGGTGTCGCCACAGTGGATCACCTGTCCGCTCATGATTGGCAGTGGAGTTTTTACAGTGTCGAGTTGCCAGCCCAACACCCAACCTTCCACAGAAGGCACAAACATGCACGCACGCACTCACACCTAGGGCCAATTTAGAGTGTCCAATCCACCTACAGCATGTTTTTGGGATGTGGGAGGAAACTGGAGCACCTGGAGGAAACCCACCCGACCATAGGGAGGACACGCAGACTCCACACAGAAGGCACCCCTGCCAAGGATCGAACCGGAGAACCTCTTGCTGTGAGGCGGCAACGCTAACCACTGCACCACCGCGGCCACCCTACAGTATGAATTAGTATATAACATGAATTACTTCCTAAAAGCAGAAAAGCTAATGGGAAGGGTTTTGGTGATGTGTGCTGGTGATGCGTGTGATTATAACAGAGATAAACAGTTGCCCATAGACATACGTCAATTAGATGTGGGAACTATATGCCCTGAACAGAGCTGTGTTTTACTGTAACTTCTACTTCCTTGCCTGTCAGCTGTTGAGCTTCTGGTTTACAGTAATA
This sequence comes from Protopterus annectens, assembly GCF_019279795.1. Classification (NCBI taxonomy): domain Eukaryota; kingdom Metazoa; phylum Chordata; order Ceratodontiformes; family Protopteridae; genus Protopterus; species Protopterus annectens. The sequence continues at coordinate 1,662,757,910 of NC_056732.1, forward strand.
TACACAGAGATAACGCTTAACATGATTAGTGAAGGACAGGGTATTCATACCCTGGATTCTCTGATCAGGAACATTTGAGGGCATTCCAACTGTTTCAAGTGCCTGGTTAGTTACATGCCAAAGAGAGCGTGTACTCAATGCTGGCTCTGATAAGGGCTGAGTAGAGTGGTACTATAACTTCCTTGGACCTGGATGCCAAACTCTTGCTCATGAATTGGGTAATGTAGAATGATTTTCTTACTATCTTGGCTATGTGTTGGCTGAAGGACAGAATAGAGTCGACATAAGTTCCCAGATCCCTAACTATCAGGTCAATATTTAGGGGTGTTTTATTGATGGAGTAATTAGCTTGGATGGATAATTCCCCAAAGGACAGCATAATGCATTTCTTCATGGTGAGTTTTCATAGGTTCATAGGTTCATACTAGGCTATCTGCCCAAGGGCATTTATAAGCCTAGCCCATAGTTATTTGGCTTTCGCCACCCCTTTAGTTTGAATAAAACTATGCCTATTATTTTGCTGTGCCTCTGTCAAGCAGTGACACTGAAGTAATCCCTGTGGTTTTGGCACCAATCTTTTGTTTGTGCTATGCCCGCTTCTCGCATGTTGCTGCTGTGGGGGGAATCTATGACAGCTCCCAATTTACAGTCATCTGCAAACTTGGTGAGCCAGAGGCCTTTGACATTAGCCTTTACTTCTGAGAAACAGGAGCAGGCCCCACACAGAGCTCTGGAATACTCTGCTGGTGATCAGCCTTCTGCTGGAGGTGCTTTTGTTGATCCTGACTTCTTGGGTCTATCTGTGAGCCAGCCAACAATCCAGTGAGTTATGTAGGTATTTATATCTAGTTCTGAGAGTTTGTCAACGATACCTGAGTGGGGTACTGTATCAAATGCCCTGGCTGGGTCAAGGTACGTGGCATGCACCATTTTTCCCTCATCCATAGCCTTGATGACGCTCTCAAAGAAGTCTACCAGGCTGAGTAGGCAAGACCTTTCCTTAACAAAGCCAAACAGTGATGGGTCCAGTGTCAGTAGCTTGCTAGCATCCTTGCTAGTCATTTCCATAGGTTCATAGGTGTTTACTAGGCTAATGACAGCAAGGGCCTTTTTAAGCCTAGGCATGCATCCCAAATCTCTGACAATTTCTGATACCCTTGAAAAGTGTAAGATGGGCCTGAGAGATGAACCATTTACAGGTTACCTGTTAGCACCAGAGACATGGGTGCCAAACCAGGGATGTATTTCTGGTTTCCCATCCAATTGTCCAAGTTGCACTTGAACTGGATTAGGAAGGAACTCTGCTTCACATAGATGGGGAGCCTGTTCCATAGATGGGGTAGTCTCTGGGATACAAAGTTATCTCTCCAGCAGGTCCTATTTATATCACAGGCAAGGTTTAAGTCTTTAGAATGGGTAATTCTGGTACTGTTTGTTTTGTGGATATGCAGGAGGCCCATCAAAGTGGGGTCTGGCAATGTCATGTATGCCAGGCATAGATCTCCCCTCAAAAGCCTGTAGGAGACAGAATACAGGGACAGGGCCTTGAGGCAGTCTGCATAGGACATATTACTTACGCCCTGTATTCTTTTAGTGAGGAACCTCTGCGGACATTCCAGTTTTTGGATATGCCTGGTTAGGTACATACCAAAGGGGGCATTGTACTCAATGATAAGTCTGATGAATGCCGAATACAGTAAAACAATGACTTCCTTGGACTTAGATGCCATACCTTTGTTTATAAATTGTGCAACATAGAATGATTTCCTCACCCATGTAGACACATGATGATCAAAGGCTAGATTACTATCTATGTGAGTCCCTAAGTCACTGACTACTGGGTCAACTCTAAGGGGTGTTGTCACCATGATAATTCATTCCATGGCTTTGCATATCAGACTTGTCAGACTGATGGGTCTGTAGTTCCCAGGGTCTGTTGATGGTCCACCCTTATGAAGAGGGATGACCACTGTAGCCCTCCATTCACCTGGCATATAAATTGTTTTGAGGGCTCAGTTGAAGAAATACTCAAGTAGTCCTGCTAGGTCCTGTGTTAGGCTGTTTAGGAGGCAACCAGGGATATTGTCTGAGCCCACTGAAACAGTGATTTTGGCCTTAGGGAGTGCCACCAGGACCTTCTCTCTGTTGACAGCTGGGGGATATGCTAGAAGGAATTTCACAGAGGGGAGTGGGGGGAGGGGGAGTGGGTGGTATTAAGTTAGAGCTACATTTATCAACCAGTAGATTCACTATGTAACCCTGGTCACCATAGGAAGTCCTTTGCAGTGTTTTTTGATTTGGTTATGGAAAGAAGGAATTTTTTGGTGAAGCATTAAATTATAATATGCAATTATTGCTGGTTGATATTGCTAACGGTTGAGTATTTGTTAGGGAAAAAAGTGAATGTTGTTGGAAAGTTTGAGTATATCAGAGTATGTGTTGATTCAAGCCAGTTTAGTTCCTTCAGTGAGAGGCAATGGTGAGTTTTAGATTGCTAATCAGTAGATAATTTTGTGACTTTGTTGTAATATTGTTCTAGGGTGGCCGCGGTGGTGCAGCAGTTAGCAGTGCTGCCTCACAGCAAGAGGTTCTCCGGTTTGATTCTCGGCTGGGGTGCCTTCTGTGTGGAGTCTGCATGTCCTCCCTGTGGTCGCATGGGTTTCCTCTGGGTGCTCCGGTTTTCTCCCACATACTAAAGACATGCTGTAGGTGGGTTGGACACTCTAAATTAGCCCTAGGTGTGAGTGCGTGCATGTGTGTGTCTTCTGTGGAAGGTAGGGTGCCAGGCTGGCAACTTGACACTGTAAAACTGTACTGCCAATCATGAGCAGACAGGTGATCCGCTGTGGTGACCCCTAACCAGGGAAAGCCGAAACAAGAAGAAGAGGTTGTAATACTGTTCCAGTTTAGCAGGTAAGGCAGAATTCATGGTAGTAAGAGTGTTGGAAGCAGGTAGGCAGTAGCTATATATTTTTTTCCGGCTATATCAGAGAGGAAAAGTTGGATTCTATACAAACAACCCAGTTTTTGGTGCATTTTTTTAATCACATGCCTTATATAGTGGTCAGATTTCAGGGTCTATATTAAATCAGTGAACGCTTAAAAACGCAAATGCTGATTTATCGACCCTATGTAAGCAAAAGCTTACAATCCTGAACACTCGGAACAGCGATTTTTTTCCCAGGGAAAAAACAAAAATACTTAAATATACCAACTCCGAGATCGCACCACAGTGGAGGAAATGGCAAACTCACGAAACCGGCCCAGCAATTTTTTCCCCTGGGAAAAAAAATCGCTGTTACGAGTGTTCGGGATTGTAAGCTTTTGCTTACATAGGGTCGATAAATCAGTGTTCGCTTTTTTAAGTATTCACTGATTTAATATAGATCCAAATTTCATGTGGTCTTCAGTGATCAGAATGCTTTTGTATGTGAAACAACTTCATTTTCTGAATTATTACATGATGTTATTGCAAAAAGTTCCGTTAGGTTATGCTGCAGCTTTGGGGTAAATGGCACAAGTTTAGTCTTTTGGGGATATAAAAGTCATTGAGATTTTTCTAACCATGACTCTATGGAGGAATATTTGATTGAGTGAGTTCTTTCAGAATAACAAGAGTGTTTGCTGCACAAATGAGGATAAAGTCATTTGCTACATAGCTGATGCCTGTGTTTATATCATTTATGAATAGGATGAAAAGCAGTGGTCCAAGATTAGAGCCTTGGTGGACTCCAGCTGTCATAGGAAAAATGAGGAGAAATAATTCTCCAATTGTACTGCTTGTTCCTGGTTTGTAAGGTAACTATGGAATTGGTGAAGGGAAAGTTTTGCATTTTTGGAGGCAGATGGTGTACAAGGCTTTAAACAGATCAAAGAACAAAGTAGAAATAAGACTGTTAGGATTGACTGTGTCAGTGAAATTAAGCAGAGCAGAGCAGTGGTAGTAATATGACTGGGCCTAAAACCACTCTGTGTAAAGGATAATAGATTATTTTCTGAGATATAGTTTAGAGGTTGTGAATGCACATGCCTCTCTAAGATTTTGGGCAGTGGGGATAAGAATGTTATGGGTTTATAGCTGGATAGGTCCACTGACCCACCAAGGGTATTATATATGATTTCTTCCAAAAGTTAGGGATTTGTTTTTCATTAAATGAGTTATTAAGATAAATAGTGGATAGGCTATAGTATATGTGCTGCGTTTGATATATTCTGAGGGTAATTGGTCAAAGGCTAAAGTGGTATTTTCTAAGGTTTTTAGGACTTTTTGATGATGGAAGTAGGAAATGGGGAGATGCTGAATGTCTGGGGGGGAGGTATTAGTTTGAGGTGGATTTATTTTGTTTTTCACCAGAGTTGTTAGAAAGTGTGTTTATGAAGTGGAAGGTGAACTGAAAGGTGACTGGTACATTCTTATCTGTGGCTGCTGTGATTAGGTGAGTGGATTTCCCAGAGTTAAAAAAAAATATATTTACTGAGGATCGGAATACTGTAGGATTACTAAGGTGGATGTTTTGAGGATTTGTATAATCGGATTTCATATGAGGCTTTGTGCATTTCATAGTTTGGTTTCTTAAGTATCTAAACTGCTGTAGGATACTTGAGGTCTTGATTTTGAGTGGTCTTTTGGAGTTTATCCCTAGCATGCTTGAGTGCTTTTGTTTTTCTAGTTAATCAAAGGGCAGGTTTGGATTTGGTAATTTCTGTGGAGAGCTGTGAGGATGTGGGGGGTGAGAAACTACCATTACAGATTAGGTAGTGGGGAGCAGAAAGCAGGGAGGATGAGCTATGATTGTTTTTTCAATACAGATACTGGCAGCTGGAGACGCTGTTGGGGTAAGATTTACTCTCCAGGTGTGATGCACTCTATTTTAATTAAATAGCCCACTTGGTGATTACTTAATGCCCCATTACTCTGTATACCTCTGGACTGGTTTCATACAGAGCTTGGGAAATGAATGCACTTTGGAGAAGGAGCATTGCATTTGCAGTTTTTAATGGCTCTTTCATTTTTCTATTTTCAGGGTTTTTGTCATTCACCTCCCTACATGACAAAGAAACTGTAGAGTGCAGTCAGCATCTTTACAACTGCATCTCTCATTTCAGACAGAGTTTTGGAAGTGATTGCACTTGGGTGAAAGAACACTATTGCATTTGTGGCTTTCAAGATGCAATGGTTCTTTCACTTTTCTGTTTTCAAGGTTTATGTCATCGTACTATTATTGGTACATGACAGAAAATTATGGACTACATGTACTACATGTACTACAGGAAGACCTAACTGACATTTACCCACACTGTTTATAGGAAAATGGTCTGCCTTTGTGTTTTTAAGGGACTGCAATAAGGAAAGCCAGATTGCCATTCTGACTGCATCTGGGAGCCCATGCTTTGACAGAATAGGCACTTACCTTTACATTACTCTTTTGTTATCATCTGTCCCAAATTAACTAAGGAGCAAAAATAAAAAAAGTTATGAACTCACCATAACTATGCATCTGTGTTGTCCATTTTCATTCTTGCTCAACAAATGGGTCTTGGATCCGACTTTGCTGCTTTTTTCTAGATTTTAGGATCAGACTCTTCAGCTCCTACCTTTACCCCTAATGCCCCTGAACACTACATTTGCACAGATCGAGTTTGCTGCTATTATATTATCTTTGAAATATAAAACATCATAATACTCCAAAAAGAAATAGCAACAGAATACGGGCTCAAAAAGAACTGTGGTTCCTAACAAAAATCTTCATCAGGTCACTCCCAAAGACATGGGGGAGGATTAGGGGGAAGTTGAGGAAGAATGAAAATGGACAACACAGATGCATAATTGTTGTGAGAACATAATGATTATATCTGATGTTATGATTTTCACTCGTTCCTCAACAAATGGGACAAGAGTCCCCAGCTACAGTAACCTCAGGTAGCCCTCATGGAAGTATGTTGTGGAGAACTGCAGTACCAAATGCAGCCCTGTTTCTGGAGGTGATATCCAACTTGTAATGAGCAGTAAAGGTATGAGCATTAGATCAAGTGGTAGCTGCACAAATATCATCAATGGAAGCTCTGGGCCAAAAAGCAACTGACGTAGTCATTGACCTAGTTGAATGCGCTTTTGGTGGTCCTGGCAAGGTTAAACCTCTCGAAGTGTAAACATGAGAAATATAATCTGTTACCCATTTGGCTAGAGTAGTTTTTGATGCTAGTTTCCCCAATTTATTCTTGGCAAATGAAACAAACAATATTTTTTTTCTAAAATCTTTCATCCTATGAAGGCAAAACAAAGTTTCCTATGTAAATCTAAAAGGTGAAGTATGCATTCTCCTTTATTGTCAAATTTAGCAAAGAAAACTGGCAAGTTGATAACCTGACTGATGTTTGTTTCTGAGGCAACTTTGGGTAGTTCAAAAACCCATCTCACAGAAGTTATACCCACAAGAAAGACTGTTTTCCAAGAAAGACATTTGGGATCTGCTTTAGTCGAGGGCTCAAAGGGTGATTGTACTAAACTTTGTAATACAACAGTAAGATCCCAAGGTGGAGTAGGATCTTTTATCAGAGGTCTAAGTAAAAAGGTACCTTTAAGAAATGCCTTACATAATGCTTTGTCTTTATCTTCATCGAAGTTATCTCTGATGTGAAAGTTAAAGATGGCTGGCGGCTGAACTTTGATGGTGGAGAAACTCACCCCACCTACAAAATTAGAGGCAAGAAAATCTAAAACAGCAGGGACTGGAGTGGTGAAAGGATCCAACTCTCTCTGCTGAGACCAGATAGAAAACCTTTAACATTAACTTTTATAAATCTTTCCTGTAGAGGACTTGCTTCTGAGATGAAAATAAAATTTGGCAAACTGGGGAGGAAAGCCTGGAATGTCTAGCCATCACTGGAAATGATGAAACCACGTGGTCAACCTGAGGCTTACAATGTCCAGATGAGTCATCCCTGCTGGATGTGAAAAGAAGTCTGGACTGGGGTCCATTGTCCAAGGAGGATAGAGCAGTTGAGAACATAGTAAAGGGGTACCACACTTGCCACGGGCAAAAAGAGGCTTTCTGAAAGAATTTGGGGATTAGCAGCAGGGGAGGAGAAACATAAAGAAGACCTAAAGAGGTACCAACCTATGAACCTATAAAGGGTCCAGGGAAGTAAATAGTGTGGGAAGAAATAGCCAAGGAATTGTTATGGATAAGCTTGTATAGCCCCTAGGGCCGATAGCCTAGTACCAACCTATGAACCTATGAACCTGAGGGTCATATGTGGACTATTGCATCTCTTGGTGACTTTCTCTGAGGGGGGATTAGGGCAAAGAACCTGCTATATTTTTTGTTGAGGGAAGAAGTGAATAGATCATAGCAAGGCAGACCCCATTCATGGAAGATCATGTTTTCCACTGATTAATTGACAGATCACTAGTGAGGCACCAGGATAGCTCTGCTGAGCTTGTCTGCTAGAATGTTGGATTTCCTCAGTATGTGTGTCGCTACAAGAAAACACTTGGAGATCACCCACTGCCAAACTCTCATTGCTTCTAGGCAAAGGAGGTAAGATCTAGTTCTCCCTTGTTTTCTAATGTATCAAACTACTGACATATTGTCCATTTGACTAGCAATTGTTCCTAGAGGGAGACAGTTCTGAATGGCCTGCAATGCTAAAAGGACCACTCATCTCCAAGACATTTATATGCAATTTGTTCTCTTTTGGGGACCACTTGCCTTGAACAGTTCATCACAAGAAATGCACCCCTCCAAAATGGGAGGTGTCTGTGGTCAGCATGGCGTTTGGGGGAGGAAGGATAAATGGACGTCCTTAACACATCTCATCAGATTGAATCCACCACAATACGTACTCCTTACAAACCACATATAGTTTTATAGAATGTTGCAAGGGGTGCTGAAGAAAGGACCATTGTACTGCCAGAGTCCACAGGAAGATTCACATAAGAAGACGAGCAGCAGCTATCAATGTAACTGCAGCAACCATTGATCCTAGGGCTTTGAAAATCAGTTTTGCTGGGGGGAGGGGGGAGAAAGAACCTGTCTAACATGCAGTCTCAAAGTAAGAATACTGTTTTTCTGTCAGGGAACGAGATGATTGACTGCATCTACATGAGACCCAATAAATGCCAAGACTTGAACTATTTGAAGGTGGGACTTTGAAAGATTGATGGTGATTCTCACACATTGGGATAATTGGAGTAAGTAATCTCTGACTTTGTTTTAGGAGATACCTGGTTGATGTGGTGAGGAGCCAGTCCTCTAAATAAGAAAACACCCTGAATCCATGCAGTCTTAGATGAGCTCCTTTTGGTGGCTGCCACAAAAACCATGGCATCTACATGGATTTCCTTTCTCCAATACTGTTTTTAGGTGCTCCAAGAATCTTAGCCAGATGCCTGGGAATTGGTTCTATGGTGTCCAGTTCCTTCCATGCCCAGTGGGAGACAAGATCTATAAACTCATCCACCAGGGATAACCCAAGATATAGATGAGCCAGACCCAAAGGCTTCTAGGAATACTGACTCCACCTAGGAAGGGTTTTTTAAAGACGAACCACCTTTTTTGTGTAAGATTTCTAAAATGTCTCCAAAAATGCTATCTTTGGGTGGAGATCCATGGGACCCTTCCCCTTCATCAAAATCTGTGTCTTCTGTCAAAGATTCCTGAGGGGAATCTAAGTTACTCCTTTTGCACAACCTCTTTTGTGGGACCTCTTCAGTGAGGTGGTCTGGAGAGGTATCAGAAGAGGTATTGAGCTCCCTAAATGGAACTCCCTGGAAGATCCTAAGGGCTGGCTGTCCTGTGGCATAGGATGGAGAGACTCAGAAACAGGATTTGAAGAGGGAAAGGGAATTGTATCCTAAGAAGTACGTCTCACGACTGCTGTCAGGTGAGAGAATACCCTCTCCACCACTTCGAAGAGAGAGGGACCAGGAGACGCCAAGGCCAAAATGACTGGAGCCAAGACTCTTGGATCAAACAAAAAAGGGCCCTCCCCAACCCTTTGCTCTGTGGGATGAGTCAGAGCTGAGCTGTCCAGAGCCGAGGCCCAAAGGGAAACGATGGCTGCAAAAGCTTAGTAGTTGATGTCATTCCTTTGGATCTGACACCAACACTTCGGCCCTGAGACATGTCCAGCTCAAGGGGAGTCACAGCCAAATGGATCAGGGAAGTAGTCCGAATCAATGATAAAAGCAACTTCACATGTGATGGTTCAACTCTTGGAGATCTCAGAAGTGAGGACTTCAAATCACAAGGTTGGGTGGGAGAAGGAGTATTGACAGTACGTGAGGAAGTTTAAGGCTCACTGACTCAATGGGAGATGGCGACAGTAAGACCCCCCCCCCCATCTGGTTCTGTGTTACGAGAAATCTTCTCATCATCCTATCCACCTCTGCTTCCGAAAGACTTTGGGAGGACCTGATCAAAGTGGAAGGAGGTTAAGAAGACTTTCTTGGAGTCTGTTGTAGAAAAGGAGATCTCAGTCTAGGAGAAACTGGCTTTGGAGAGAAGCAGAGGCTTTGGAACCTAGGAGACTTTGAAGTAGAAGGCATTGGATCTGAGGGTTTCAGATCAAAGTCTTTCGAAATCTAAGCTGGAGGCTCCAATGTTGGAGCAGATTTGGGAGGCCTGACAGGAGAGCATTTTCTATGCTGCCTGGGCTCCATGGATTTTGAATTTTAAAAGGGGGTTTCAGCCCATGAAGTAGACACATCAGAAGAAGGCGCAGAAGCATGGATAAGGCCCTTAAGCACTAACTTGTTGTACTGATCACTGATGGCTCTGGCATTGAAACCGGCATAAATAGAACAAGAAGTATTAAGGTGAGAAAGGCTTAAACAATAGACGCACTTCTTGTGGGCATCAGAGTTGGGTATCTAGTGCCCACAGCAAGGGCACTTTTTAAATCCAGTAGGCTTTTTGGCCATAGCTGTGAATTATGTCTAATGGCAAAAGTCCATCCAGAGAGAGAATTTAAAGAAATAAAGATTTTGTTTATATATATATATATATATATATATATATATATATATATATATAAAACTAGAGAGAGTAAAAGAAAATTATAAAACAGTGTAAGAAACTATTCTGTGTGGAAGATTTTCAATACATATATATCGAGTTAATCACTGTACATTAATCAGCTCAGATAATGGTAGCAGAAGTAGCAAACTTAAACTTGTCCTAAGTAAAAAAAAATATAAAAAATGTATAATTGGAAAAATATAGAATTACTAAGTATTTGAAAGTAATCCAAGCAGGGAATATAGTCTGTTTCCAGTTGAAAATCCTTTATTAAGTACACAGACAAGTGATCCAAGTAAAACAAAAATAACAGAGTAATAGTTTCCTCAAACTCTTTCTAACTATATATATACTTTTTATCAGGCAAGGGAGTGGTTTAGTGTGCCGTAAAATAAAGTGTTACTAGTATACATGTTAAATTCACATCCCTTCCTCCATCAGTGTGACACTGAAACTGGTCCTGCCCTACTTAGTAGCTGCCATAATAATATAACCCTTATGTACTTTAAATAAAATTAATAATGATGTGGTACCTCATATTTAACCAGATTATTAAGTCTGTGATTTTATCCAAGACAATAAACTACATGGCTGGAAATATATAAACCTTAGATCATTTGACAATCTAATATATATATATATATATATATATATATATATATATATATATATATATATATATATCTAGTACTAATTACCGATGACACGTTTCAACGAAACTGAAATGGTCACACACATTTTCGTGAAAGTGCTCTTTCACCAAAAAAGCACTTTCGCAAAAGTCTGCTAAAAAAAAAAAAAAAAAAAAAAACAAAGACAACATTTTAAAAAACAAGATAACAGTAATCATGTTCATGCAGGGGAGCTTGCCCCTCTGCACCCCCCACCCCCCTACTTTTATATTCTCACTTTGAGATCGCACTACAGTGGGGAAAAGGGAATATTGCCTTATCCCTACTGTGCCACGATCTCAACCAAAGCCATTTTCTCATCTTTTTTTCTTTTTTTTAGCTCAGTTTCGTGAAAGTGTACTCATCCTTTTCAGTTTCGGTGAAACGTGTAGTCAACCATTAGTCCTAGACCCATATATATATATATATATATATATATATATATATATATATATATATACACACACACACACACACATTTTGCATGCAAAAAATCCATTGTAAAACTCATATTTTATTTCCATAACCTATTGTTAACAAAGATCGCTTTTGTCCTTCTAGACTAAAAACTATCTACAGAAATGTTATGTATAATTAGTATTGTTATTACACATCATTTTAAATAAAGTGGAAAAAATAATAAGAAAAAGAAAAAAGTATGATGATGGAAACAAAATACACACTTAAAACTGATTTAACATAGTATTAAAAACAACTGGAAGAAAAAATAAAATAAAATTAGTCATGTAAACAATATGGCAATTTTCTAAGTTCCAGTACACTTTTAAGTGAACAGTAATAGTTTAGTCCAAGCTTACTAAAAGAGTTCAGCTTTAATTGCCATATGAGTTCAGGTTTTTCCAGGATATTCGGACTGTCTCCTTCAAGATCACTCATGTCTATGTAATCCAGTATCTGGAACTTAAAACCTGTGTGTCTTTTATGAAGAGCAAGGTGTTTGGCTAGTGCATTATTTTTACATCCAGAGCGGATTTCTGCCAGATAAAATTGTATATTTTTTATTATTTTTTTTACTTAGGACAAGTTTAAGTTTGCTACTTATACTAACTACCATTATCTAATCTTATTAATATACAGTGATTAACTAGATATATATATGGATTGAAAATATTCCACACAGAGAAGTTTCTTAAACTGTTTAGTTTTTGGACCCAGTACACTTGTTTAGTGGGTTGTTTGAAACTTCAGGGATGCCAAGGAAATTACTTGTTAAAAGAAAATTATGCCAAAAATAGTAATAATACCTTACAGAGAAGATAAAGGAAAGAAAACGAAATTACCAATGATGGTAAGGAAGAAGACCAAAGGATGGTAAAGAAAGATATAAAAAGATAAGCTAGCTTAGAGGGTAAAGAGAGGATGCTATAAAAATGATAAACAAGAAAAGGAGGTTAAACTCTAAAGTTTTTACTCACTAAACCAAAAAAAAAAAAACAGCTGAGCTTGAGAGAATGCAATCCTGAGCAAATTGTTAAAGCAGCAAACAAGACCTGAGGTAATGTAGTGGTCAGGGGTATTGTGGGTAAAGGGAGGAGCTTCAGAATCAGATCCTAGAATCTAGAAAAAAGTGGCTGAATTGGATCTGAGGGCTGGATCTGAGACCCACTCATTGAAGAATGAATGACACATAGTAACACCAGTGTCTTTCATGTACTAAGCCGATAAGGCATAATACTGAAAAAACACATTTTCTTGTCACTGGAGACTCCATAGTGAGACACACGGATGTCCCACTCACCAGGCTGGACAAGGAGAAAGTCAGGGTCGGCTGCCTGTCCAGTGTCAGGATTCATCAGATCACACATGCACTCAAGCATGCACTCAGGTCTCTCAGCAACAAGTACCATTATGACTCTGTCATAGTTCAAGTTGGAGTGAATGACTTGAGACACACCTCACTGGACTATATGAAGTGAGACATAATTGAGCTCTCTGAATATTTGTTCCAGACAGGTATGTCCCTAGCCTTGAGTAGCATGCTATCCTCACCTAGAATGATGCCACAGTATAAACAAAAAATGATCGATTTCAATAAATTGGCTTAGTTTTTGGTGTCATTCAAAAGGGATCCAGTTTCTGTCAACCTGGGAAATCATGGTAAACAAATTGCACTGCTTTGGCAGAGATGGTTTGCACCTGGCACCACTAGGATTTCAGCTGCTGGCAAAGACTTTTGCCTCCTCATACTACCTTTTTTAGGCAAGGCCTCAAAACCAAACTTACCAGCATGAAATTTGCCAGTCATAACAAAATAAGGGTAATGCTGCTAAATGGTAGAAGCTTAAACCAAAAACTGCACACTCTGGAAGCACTTCTTTCACGGGAAGATCTAGATGTCTGTGCACTCACAGAAACCTGATTCAAGGCCTCAGAGAGTACTCTGGCCTTGCAAGGCTACAATGCCTTCCACACCTTCAAACCATAAAATGAACGTGTGAGAACCAAAGGAGGTTGTGTTTCTATCTATATTAGAGATAACTCCATGGAGTTACTCCAAGTTCAGGCTACTGTGGGTAAAACCTCCATTCAAGTCATAACCAGTTAAAGATCTCCCTCCATGGGTCATGACACACATGACACCTACTTGACCAAACTGGAGTCAATCTAAATATTCCTGAACATTCTGGAATAGGGGATTTCAATTATCCCACCATCAACTGGGAAACCCTCTCTAGCCCTAACTGACAAGCACAAAAGTTCCTTGACTTTGTTAACTGAAATGCCCTGGAACAAATTGTTCATACATCAACAAGAGGAACAAACATACTAGATCTGGTCCTCACTAACATGTCAAACAGAAGCACTGTCGCAACTGTTGGACTCTCATTAGTTAAATCTAACACAAATCAGACATCTTTGAGCTGGCACTAACACCAGTCCCAAAGGGTGAAGTCAGACTAAAAAACTTCACCAAGGTAAACTATACACTCCTAGGGGAAGGTATAAATGCATTCCAAGCCCCACCTCCAGCTGGAAGTAGTAACTACACTGAAACTTACCCTAAGGCCCTGTATAATCACTTGCGTGAGTGTATAGACTCAGCTGTACCAGAAAGAATCAAAGCCAGAGCGCCAAGTAAAAACAAGCCGCCATGGTGGACATCCAGCATCAACAAACTCTACAAAAAAATCCAAAAAGTTGTTGACTTAGAAAAAAAAAGGCAAGGCCCCAACAATGGAAAAGCACTCTCCACAGCCTCAACAGGCAAATAAGACAATACTTCAAACCCTCTAAGGGCATCTTTGGAAAAACGTAGCAAGCAGAGCCAAGGATAACCATAAGGACTTTTGCAGATATGTTTGTAGCCTAAAGGTAAAGACCCAAGCATGTGCAGAACTAGTGATTAACAGTATCAAACACACTGACCCTACAGAGACAGCAAACCTGCTAATGGATAGGTTTGGTGAAAATTTCACTCCCTTATCCCCTCCTTTCTAAACTTATCATAAACCTTACCCCAAACTCCCCCCTCCCATCCTACATATCTGAAGAGCAGGTCATTAAAGCCTTGTCCAAGGCAAAAAAAACACAGCCTTTCTAAACAGGCTAAAACATGAACTAGCATCACCATTAAGCACCCTTTTCAATCACAGCCTTAGACTGATTAAGAGACAACTCATTCACAACTTTGGGCATAAAAGAAGGATTAGTGTGAAGAGACACCCTGTCTTTACAGAAAACTAAAAAAGGAGGATCAGCTGTTAGGGCTTGAAGCTTAAAAACCCATCTGGTAGAGGTAAGGACCAACAAAAGAACAGTCTACCAAGAACAATGCTGCAAGGAAGCTGAAGCTGCAGGCTCAAAAGGAGCCTGAGTCAATTTCTCCAAAACAAAATCCAAGGTCCAAGGAAGGAGGGACAGGCTTCTTAGAAGGTCTATTAGAAGGATATCTTTAAGAAACTGTTTAGCCTCAAATCTAGCAGCTAAAGGGGGTGCTAAGGCAGGCAAGCAGAAATAGCTGACAAGTGGTCCTTAACAGAAGAATATGCCAGCTCAGCATTGAGCAGGTCACACAGATAAAACAGAACCAAAGAAAATTCCATAGAAAGTGGATCCAAGTTACAAGAAAAATGCTAAACTGAAAACCTATTCCATTTGAATAAGTAGGATTGCCTAGTAGTGGGTTTCCTGGCTTCCTGCAGGACCCTAAACATGTCCTCAGAAAAAAAGGTGTCTATATGGAATGAAAATCCTATCACCCATAGTGTCAGTTGAAGAGTGGATAGGTGGGGATGGATTCTAGATCCCTTATCTTGTGTGAGTAGGTCCACCCTCTTGAGATAACTTGTGATGATTTCCCTTGGCTAAATGCAGAAGAAGCAGAAACCAATGTTTTCTGGGCCAAAAGGGAGTCACCAGCAAGATTTTGCAAGAATCCTGCTTTATCTTGAATAGGACTTTTGGAATGAGAGGAATGGGAGGGGAAGGCATAAAGAAACATCCCCTTCCAGGAAAAGTGAGGGTGTCAACCTTCCAGACCAAAGGAAATGGGGGCTCTGGCACAAAAACGAGGAAGTTGTCTGTTCAGAGGGAGGCAAATAGATCTACTTGAGAAGTATCCCATTGGTGGACAATGTCCAGAAATACATCCCTGTGAAGTATCCACTCACGAGACTGTTATATGGACCTGCGCAGAGAGTCTGCCACAATGTTTTGACCTGAGGGAATGTAAACTGCCTGAAGTGTCACTTGATATGGGATAGCTAGCTCCCACACTTGAAGTGCTAACCTGCAAGTAGATAAGATATTGCCCCCCCCCCTCCCTTGCTTGTTGACATATCACATCACTGTGATATTGTCTGAGTACCTTGAAGGACCCTGGAGTTAAAACAGTATGAAATGCTTGTTCAGCCAACAAAAGAGCTATCATCTCTTTGACATTTATGTGGTCTTATTTTGTTGAAGTGACCATGCACTTTTAGACAGATGAAGGAAGCAATCCATCCCACGTCTGAAGTTTCTGTGGGAAGAAATCTAGAGGATAACAGTGCTGAAGCTAAACTGACTTTAGAAACCAGTGAAGCTTACTCACATGAAGTCTGGCAAGAGGGAGCATAGTTATGATGGAGGCCATGAAACCCAGAGCTCTCAAAAATTCCCTGGCTGTAACTGAGGCCAGAGGAAGAAAGGATTGAAAGAAGGCTGTGAGAGTTAAGGCATTGGGAGGATGCCGGGATGCCATCATTGGAACAGTCTAAATCCTGCATCCCAGAAATACATGATCCTGTGAAGGAGTCAGGAAGGACTTTTAGAAATTTATAGTGAACCCCAGGCTTTGCAGGAGAGAAATGGCAAAGTGAAGATGCTGCAGTAGAATCTCTGGAGAGGAGGCCTGAAAAAGTAGGTTGTCTAGGTAGGGAAAGACCTGTAACCCCCATAACCTGCAAAAAAACAATTACAGAAGCAAGGCATTTGGTGAATACCCTTGGGGAAATAGAGAGGTCAAAGGGCAAAGCTGAGAACTGAAAATATCAGAAAACAACAGCAAAACATAAAAACTTCCCGAAAAGGGGATGAATAGGGATATGAAGATGAGCATCCTAGATGCACAGAGAAACTAGAAAAGCCTGAGGAAGCAGCAGAGAAAAAATGTCTTAAGGGACAACATCCGAAAGGAAGGGGCCTTCAGAAAGGTGTTTAGGTAAGAGAGATCCAGAATGGATCTCCAAGTGCCCTCTTTCCTGGGGGCCAAGAAAATTCTGGAATAAACCCCTTTCTCTTTTGAGAAACTGGAACATCCCAAATAGTTTCCTGAGTTTAACTCATTAACCCCGAGTACCATCTCACAGTACCTCTGTGCTTACACCCGAGTGCGCTGTGAGACAATAGGAATTGCAAGCTGTTACCACTGAGTACCTTCCACTGATGTGACAAACTGCAATGTAGATTTGTAATGTGAGCAGCATGTAAAACATGCTTAAATCATAGTCTAACTTGTTCTGTACATCATATACCTATGATTCAGTGTGTTTTTACATGCTGCTCACATTGAAGTTTTTGAAGGAAATCAGGTTGTAAAGTGGTTGATATTCAAGTGGTGGCAGCCAATCAGATTATTGCAATCCAAGCCACCACTTGCATAACACCTCCACCCCAAATATAAATTTCATTTGTTCTCCCCGAATAAATAGAGGGTCCAGCAGCAGGTATTTCCTTTCTTTTTTCTGATATTTGTAAATTCTATCTGCTGCTGGATCCCTCTATTTATTGATCACAATTGGAGACACCTGTTTGGCGGCTTTTGCTTGGAAGTTCTAATTTTTCTTCTGCTGGCAACAAGAACTTGTTCTTACTGCTGAACTGATTTATCTTGTGGTAAGGTAAGTTGATATTATGTAGGCTAGGGTAGTGGGTTTGATTCTTGTGTTTTTTGTGCACTGATTGCAAGTGTGTGTGGAGAGAATGGAGTGTGTGTGTGTGTGTGTGTGTGTGTGTGTGTGTGTGTGTGTGTGTGTGTGTGTGTGTGTGTGTGTGTGTGTGTGTGTCTGCGTGTGTGTATGTATGTAGAAGTGCCTGCGTGTGTGTATGAGATAGCGAACAGTAAAGGAATGAATGAAGAGTGTGTGTATGAATGTAGAAGTGCTTGCTTGGGTGTATGAGAGAGCAAACAGTAAAGGAGTGAATGAAGAGTGTGCGTATGAATGTAGAAGTGCCTGCGTGTGTGTATGAGAGAGCGAACAGTAAAGGAGTGAATAAACAGTGTGTGTCTTGTAGAAAATGCCATGTTAGTCTGAAAATACTAGTCTTTCATTCCCCATGTTATCTAATTTGGGAGCATATTTACACTGTTTTAAGACAAAAATGTATTTTCCAGTTCTTCAACTATGTGACAATTTATCTATGAAATTTAAACTGCCAGCACATCAAGGCAACAATCCACTGACCGGGCAAATATAAAAGCAATACAATGCAAAAATGATAGTAGTGTACTAGAGAAAAAAGTTACACGTAAAATAACAAAAGCAAAATATTTTTTTCAGAGAAGCACCCAGTGCCACAAATCTTTAGAGACTATGATGACAGGGATCTAATAATAATTCTTTGTAGTACATGGATTTATAGCTGTCGTGATTTAGTAGTGCATAGTGTTTTAATGCTTTGAAAGATACAAAACATTTATCACTACATCATAGAATTAATCCTGTGAGAAGCTCTAATGCAGTGTGTGTGTGTGTGTGTGTGTGTGTGTGTGTGTGTGTGTGTGTGTGTGCGTGTGTGTGTGTGTGTGTGTGTGAGATATAGTACACACAAAAACACAAACATACACACACACAGAAGTGTGATAATGCAATTTTTTTTCCTAGTTTTTAAAGTTGCCTTAGCTTCTTGCTGTAGCAATATGATGACAGCTATTTATGCTTTAACATGAGCTTAGAGCTTGATGGTGAGAAAGCATGCTATTTGTCGTTATCTCAGATATGGAACATAATCACTGTGCTACGTGAAATACAGGGATGTAGAAGATTAAGACATGAAACTCATTTTCCATAGATATCACCTATTAAGAATTAATCTGCATGCAGTACATGACCTTCCCGACATAAAGTATGCATGAGTGATAATAGGCACTAAAGGAGGTCTATGAATTGGAACAGTCTTGTGAATTGACTCTTACTGGTATAGGAAACTGTGTAATGTGGCATTTAAGTTAGTACACATAGGCTTTAACAGATGTTGAACTTAACTTATGTCATGTCATAATTTAGATTTTATTGTTAAAATGTATGCTATGTTGTTTTATTATTAGATCATTGAGTTACCTTTGCTTAAAATGCATTCAGTTCATTAATGTGGTGATTTTGAAAGGAAGTTGTCCCTGTGTTTGTTTCTCTCATGTAAAGAAATCTAATATACTGGTACTATGCACATCTTTAAAAACATTACAGAGTAGAGTTAATGTAATTTTAATAATAATTTGACTCTCCACTAATACTAGATATATTGTCATTATAATATTATTTAACAGAAGCCTAACTGCTACAGTTGACAGTTATCACAAGGGTGATTGAGTTTTGCCACTACATACTCATTTTATTGATTTTGACATCATTATAGCATTATTCTATGGCATTATGGTGATAGTCATGCAGTTGTAACACAAATATTTGCAAAGGCCATATGCTTAGTAGTTAAATAGTAGTGACAAAGAATGACATACTGTAGTATAAATATACTTAGATATTTTATTTAAAGATGCTTGTCAGTTTATTAGAAAGAAGCAGTAGCAATAAAAACGTCCAGTTAGTTGTATGGAGTAGACAGAGAGTAGTTTGTAAGATTACATCATCAAACTGGAAATATATTATTCTGTGATAGAAAATTGTTTTATTATTAGGTTATTTGTTATTCGTTCTAGGATTTTTGTCAATATCAAGTAGTACAGGCAATGAATGCTTGTACAGTCTATGAAATCATTTACTTTTAATGTACAAAGTATTTTATTTTATAAATTGCAATATGTAAATGTATTTCATTGAATATCAATGGTTTACATAATCCTGTAAAGAGGGATAGATTGTTTAAATATCTAAAACTCCATAAATTAGATTTTTGTCTTTTTACAAGAAACATAGTTATTATCTAATGATGTAAATAGGGTGCTTTTACAAGAATACTCTGTTTTATTTAGCTCTAATTTTAGATCAAAAAGAAGAGGTACTCTTGTACTATGGAAAAATTCTAAGTTTATGACAAAACTGATAAACCCTTATGCAAATAAAAATAGCATGTTTGGTTTGGTTGTAGATTAATTAAATAAAAAATACTATGAGTTTGTAAGTACATATTGAGTTCACAGAATTGGAGACAAAGCTTCAAAACAGTATTTAGATATTATAACCTTTTGTATGAAAGGAGAAGTGATTGTAGTAGGAGACTTTAACTGTTTACTCTTCGTGTGTTCTTTTATAGTTGAAATTTCCTGAGTTGGACAGTTTTTCTTTGATTGCTTCATATGGTTTGTTTCATTGTGTACTGGAAAAATGTTCAAAACTATACATTTAAAAGCAGCTCTAACAAGTGATGCCATATTATATAAGGGATATAATTAAGTTCTTCCTTGGACCTACATGCCTTACCTTTGTTTGTACGTTGCAAAACATAGAATGATTTCCTCACTAGTGTAGAAATGTGGTGGTGAAAGGCTAGATTAATGTCTGTGTGTGCCCCCAAGTCCCTGACTACTGAGTCAACTCTTAGGGATATGGTGTCACTATGAAAGTTGCAAGGGCTGGATGACTTCCTGGGGGATACTGTTATGGATTTCTTGCCATTTAGTGTTAATCCATGGTTCAGATGCCAGTTATTTGTCTGTGCTAGCCCTTTATGGAGAGCATTTGTGGCAGTGATTCATTTGCTGTCCTAGGTAAGCGTGGCCTCGGGGGTGCCACTGTGATGCAATATTTCCCTCTGGGAAAGGACACATGCAAAAAGACAAAGCCTGGGTTAGTCTTGGTCTTTTCACATGTTGTCTTGGTATAGCTCTCCACTCAGACTCCCTCCCTTTAGGTGTAGTAAATGTATGTAAGTCAGGGCAAGAGTGTTTACATTAGCTCCCTCCTTTCAGTCCTTATGGCCATTGCTGAAAGGACACATGTAAATGGAAAAGGCAGAGTGCTGGCACTGCATGCAATCGGGAGTCATTGCTGCTACCAGCAGTCTGAGTGGATAGCCAGTACCGGTATGGGACACTTCAGATGCCCACGAGCTGAAGCCCCATGCCTGTCCTCAGCATATTAATGGAGTGGCGGCCCTTACCCTGCTTTTTCCATTTACATGTGCCCTTTCTTTACCCCCTTGTCAGTCATTGTGTGTAATTTGGTGTTTTCAAGGGTGGTAGGTATGTACCTCTGCAGCATCATCCCCACTTATGTACCTTATGAAAATACTGCCCCTGTGGATAGGAGTGAAGATGTGGATGGTCTAACCAGGTAATGCATTATGATATACATATATATGTAGTCTTTCAAACATCTGTCAAACATCAGTAGTAATCTGTTTGCATTTCTTTCCTGTGCAGGTGCATCCACCTTGTGACAATGACATGGCTTCACGAGCAGGAGAATGACAAGCGAAAATGTGGGTGCGTGGCCATTCCTACATTCAATGGGCTGCCAGCCATGCCTCTGTAACTGAAAACCAGTACAACTTGAACTTCCCTACATGCAGTGTAAAGGTATACTGGATTGCAAGAAGAGGTATGCATTGGAGTGGAGTACTGCAGTTGTTGTGCAGACATCACAGTTTGTTTAGTCTTGTAGGATTATGAAAATTATACATTTCCAATACTTCTCATTATTATGCCCATATCAGTGCAAGGGAGCATGATGATGACACAAATGATGCATCATTTTAAAGCTGGCACTGAGACGCACAACTTCTATACTATGTAGCCTCTGTCAATTACAGGTGATGAGATATTATGCGTTGTTTATTTATCAGTTATAAAAATATTATATTAATCCTATTTCTGTGAATATCTCAGTAAAGGAGGATCAGACAGTAATGATTAAGTTGTCAGTTTATAGCTGACATTCATATAAACAAATTAAATACAAATTGTATGGGTCTATATGGTACATTGACCAATATATTGTGCTTTGCTTTTCCAAAAAGGTAAAAATATGCACAATACCAGCATTCCTTGCTAGATATTTAATAATGACTTTGATACGCACTATCAACATTTACACTGTTGGAAAGGTCAGTGTCTGCTGAACAACTTTTGCTTTTACATTTTTAGTCTAGCTCTTATAGTTAAAGAGTTATGGACATTTGTTTTCTGTATAGTATTAGAAATGGATTTTCTGAAAACGAGCTCAGGCTGCACTGTTGTTCCTATGGTGGAATTAAGCATTCAACTTTTTCTGAGCTGCTCCAGGGTGAATAAGTTAAGAAACCCTGAAGCACCTCTGGAAAAAATGCAACTTGTTCCTGATGGGGCTGAGGAGTGCCCATGAAAGGGGGAAGTAATTTCCACACCATGTAGTACCCTTGGTAAATGATGGAAAGAACCCAGGAATCTTCAGTAATCTTTAACCAAACAGGAAGGGACAGGGAAAGATGAACAGAAAAAGGAATGTGGCTGAGAAGAACAGGGTAGTCAGACAGTACATGGTTTGTCAGGGAAAAGGAGATTTCTGAGCTAAAGGGGTCTAGTAGCCTTAGCAGGAAGATCCATTCTACCACCCCTCTTACATTAGGGTGGCACTGCCTATGAACAAAGGCCAGCTTATTAGGGTAATTCCTTTGGAATTTTGGTACAGGAGAAAAAAAGATATGTTTTAGATCTTGTAATGTCTTACCATTTTCCTGTAGGGACTTAAACAATTCTACAGCAGCAACACCAAACAAATGCTTGTTATCCAGAGGTGCAGCCATCAACTTAGTCTTAATGTCATCAGGCAAAGGTTGATGCTGAAGCCAAGAATATTTCCTCAGCACAGAACAAAAAGCAGCGGCCCTAGAACAAGCATCTGCTGCATCATAACTGCATTTAATAGAATAGTGAGCCACCTGAGAAGAAGTCCCTAATAAGGAGAGAGCAGAAGTCTTACTCTCAGAGTTAGCAAGGTCAGAAATAACCTGGTAGTCCTGAGATAGAACAGCCAAAATATACCTTTTATATGGGTCTGATAATTCACAGCCCTAAAAGCAAGGGTAGCCGAGGTATGTACCGTCTTACCCAGACTTTCCATAGTTCTGCTGTCTTTATCAGAAGAAGGCAACTTTGCAGAAGGCAGTAACTTAGATGGCTTATCAGATGCCACAGACACTACAGAAAGGTCAGCGGAAGGGCACTTATAAAGAAACTTGTAATTGTCAGACACCTTATAAAACCTATCAGGTTTTTTGGGAGCAGGGGGCTGGGTATCAGGTGCCTGGAATTCAGTAGAAAAGGCATCTAACAATACAGCCAAAACAGGAGGAACAGCAGAAGGTGTAGCAGAGTCCATCTGCAGAAGCTTGTAATATCTCTTCTGAAACTCAAGACACCTGGGAACAATCCTATTTAAAAAATTCCACCATTCTGAAAATTGTATCCCCAAAAGAAATCTTCTCAAAAAGAGAGTCAGGACTAGTGGACTTCTCTTCCTCAGAGACACAGTCCAAGGGAGGAGGAATCTGGGAAGAATAGGCAAAGGATTCCTCATCCAAATCCTCCTTCTCCTCAGAGGAATCTTGTTCCCTACTCCTCTTTAGGGCAGTAGAAGACCAACAGGAAGCTGAAACAGAAACTCATTGAGGAGGCTTCAAAGCCATACCAGCATTAAACAAACCTTTAATGAAATTCTGCCGTTCACTCTGAGGGTCCTTAGCAGCAGGAGAAACATGCTTAGTTTTTTGTTTCTTCTTTAAAGGGACGTCAGCCTTTTGAAACTTAAAAGGATCAGACCCCACACGCCACTCTGTAATGGTAGTTGGCACCTCCTCCCAAACCAAAATCTGAGGAACACCCCTTGGTCCTTTGGCAATAATCAGCCATGGTTCCCCCCTCAACATCCAAAGTGGATATCTGCAAGGCTTCCAGGGATGTGCATGAAGCTGAATCTATGCCGGCCTCTGACACAGTCACAGCAGAGGAATCCAACAAAGGATCCGGACAATCATCTGGACTTTCACAAGCCTTGAGAGAGATCTGGCCGAGGCAGCACAGCCAAAGAATCAGACCAAGCTTTCTTGGCCTTCTTCTTCTCAGAGGCTGAGCCTCGGAGCTGAAAGTTCCTTCCATGGCATCTTTTGCCAAAAGCTTAAGACACTGGTTTTCTAAATATATGGCCAAAGAAGAAAGCCTACTACACACAGTCTTCAGGATCAAAGCCTGGCAAATAAAACAGGATATATGGTTGTGGTAAGCACCTAGACAAAATAAACACTGTTTCTGATGATCTTTATGAGGAATCTGTCTCCTACACTGGCATTTGGTGAGCAAGCAAATGAAGCGAGCGTTCAGACCGATGATCGAAGATGGCATTCAGAAATACAGCAAAAAAAGTTCTGAGGATGGTACATCCAGACATCAACTTTATACCCTATGCTGTATGCTGGCAGCATATTTGTGATGTACAGCATACCCATAACAACCTAAAAGCTTTGGTGTACTGGTCAGACGTCAGGTTGCCCTTGGCAGGGGATCTCCCTATTGTAAGGAATACTGCAACAGTGAAATGGAAGGACATCTATCCTATATTCCTGCAATCTATTCTGTTGTCTACTTGACATCTGATTGTATTTAAATGTAATAACTAACTATGCTATGTACTTCTGTAAATAATTTGTTTTGTCATGAGTATCATAAACGTATTCTTCTAAGGCTTTTCTCCCTGGGCCTCTTCTGAAAACGGGCTTTGCTCAGTCTGACTTTTAACTGTCAACAAAGACAAACTAACAACCAAACAAATAAATTACAACTTCTCTACTACATACACAAAGAACTGAATTTGTTGACTCTCAGCATTCACAGATCAAGAACACTCACCATTTGACCTCCAAGATGGCTGCACATTGAGTAACAGCTCAATTCTAGCTCTCCCAGTGTGAAAACAGAAACTCAGAAGAGAGAGACAGTAACCTCATATTTTTGGGGTAAATTTAAGTAACTGGCTAGTAAGTGCACTGCCTGGATGCCAGGAAAATGAAATTCAGACGACTTGAAAAAAAAAATCAATCACAATAGTTGAGGAAAAAACACTGACTGGGAAGAATTCTGCAGCTGTTAATCAAAAAGCACTGCAAGTTCCAGACATGACTTCCAGTAATCCAGAGGAAAACCCAAGTCAGCTGCACTCAGCGATGATTAAAATAAATGAAACACTGATGGAGTATATCAACTCAAATAAAAGGCTTGAAAAAAATGGAAGATGATTTTAACAGATATTTAGATGAGGTGATAAAACTTTAAAAAATCAGAGGTCAAAATGAAGAATAGGCAGGTTGAATGTGAGATTGCTCAAGAAGATATATTTCAAAAATAATAGAATTAGAGGACAGAGCACATATGGAAAAATTAAGATTTTTTGCTGTACCAGAGAGGCTGGAAGGGGTTGACTGTATTCATTTTATGAAAGCACAAATAAGCAGCTGGACTGGTATTCCACAGCATGAGTTAATTGAAAGAGCACATTGTGTGTATGATCCAACCTTGACCATGATAAAGCAACATAGACCTTTAATAGTAAAGATGCAATCCTATCAGTAGAAGGAGCCGATTCTGACAAAACTATGACAGAAGGACAAAATAATAAAAGTGGGAGAAATCAGAGTGTTTGTGGAAACAATTACTCACCGTACACAATGCAGAAAAGGAGTAAATTTATTCCACTAGTCAGGGAATGTTGAAAAGCCGGCATAAAATTCTAACTGCTGTACCCAGCTATCTTCAAAATATTTTTTCCTGGAGGGAAAAAATAATTTTCCGATGAAGTACATGCTAAAGAGGAAATACAAACGTTTGTCCAACAAAAAGTGAGCTTTGAAATAGAAGGAGATTCTGCTTCTTGTTCTTCTTGTAATAAAGACCATAGAGAGACTGTGCCAGTGAAACCTTTTCCAATGTTTTAACAGAAAATGCTTGAGAGACAGAATAAATGCACAACAGTACACTGGAAATGAAGCTGACAGAATTTGGGGAGATGGAGATAAACAGGAATTAAAGCAGTAACTTGGAAACTGACAAATAAATGTGAGATTACAAAGCATTAATTATATTTGTGAAACATGACAGAACAAGAAAACCTGGAAACATTGCACTTTTTTGACTTTGTTAAACTTGTAGGGGACTCAACCATATGCCTACTTCATGTCATTAATTCTTGGAAGAACACTTAGGAGAGAGGAAGAGGAGTAAGAGAGTTATAAAACAAAATGTTATTCTTAATAGTAATATTTTTATAGTGTGTGATTTTCTCTGCATGTTATAAAGTTTTCTCAGTTATTTTCAAACATAATGGGGATACTAAAGTCAACAGCAGCCTTTGTTTTTTTTCTTTCCCTTCTTCTCTATTTCTCCTTGTTTAGTTTTAAGAAATGTAGGCACTGCAAGGAGCCCCTGCTTTCTTTTTCTTTCCCTGCTTCTCTATTTCTCCTTGTTCAGTTTTAGGAAATGTAGGCACTGCAGTGTAAAAAAAAAAAAGTCTGGTCAAAAGAACACGATAAAAGAAAAAAATATGTGGTTTTCCTCATTCTTGCATAACGGAATGACTGGATTTAGACCCCCGGCTTGATCAAGTAGCATGTTTTAAGAGAAAGCAGGTAAATGAAAGAGAACACTGAATACAATAAATATTTTTTCTAGCAAATGAATGAATGAATGTGTTTAGTGGCAACTCTGTACCTGGCCCTAATGTCTCCATGGAGACAATCTGATGAAGAGAAATAGAAGGAGATACTGTTTTCTGAAAGCATTCAAGTGTTTTCCCATTCTGGGAGAGAAATAAAGATAAGGCAAAACCAGACATCACTTAGTAGAAGCACAGGCTGTACAACAAGTCTTAGCATGGATAACATTCCTTTTAGGTTAACTCAAGTTTGTGAGTATGACTGTCAGTTTGGGACAACTGTTCCTATTAGGAGGGGAAAACGTCAATATTTGAGGTTTGTGTGTTACTATTAAGTCAATAGGTTTTAGGGATGCATTGGTGTTTGGTCTTTTGTTAGATTGCTTTCAATAAAAAAAGTTTTGTAAAATGTGATAGTCTCAAATGGATATGACAAGAAACAACTGTATAAAAGATTAACCTGCCAAACAGAACATGCATGTAACACAAAAGCTGGAATTAGTCACTTAATAAAAAAGTTGTTACACATAAAAGGTGGGTTTAATAATTTAACATAATGACTATTTCTATATTATCTTTAAAAGTCAGTGGTTTCACACGCACACACGCACACACAAATATATATATATATATATATAGGTCTACTTGAGTTGGGCGAAAGACCAGAAGATCGAAATCCAGAACGCAGAGACGAAAACAACTAAACTGCAGAACACCGAAAAGCGCAAAATTCAACATCCAGATGTTACAGAAGTTTGAATTAGTGCTTTTCGTGTTCTGCTGTAGGTAAGTGTGTGTATGTGAGTGTATTTGTGAGGGGAAATGCTATGTGTAAGTGTGTGTTGTGACTGTGGTGTGTGTGTGTGTGTGTGAGGGACTGTACTGTGTGGGTGTGTGTTTGCCTTGTGTGTCTGTGCAATCTCGGAAATAGAATATTAAACTTGGGGGGGTGGGGGGGGGTGCAGGTGGGTTTGCCCCCCTACCTATCACTAGTGTAGGGTGTTTTGTTTAGTAGTGTGGGGCAGTTGTGTGCATGTTTTTGTGTGTTATGTGTGCTTTGTAAACTTACGTGTTTTTCGGTGTTCTGGGGTTTCGTTGTTTTCATCTCGGTGTTCTGCGTTTCGTTCTTCTGGTCTTTCATTGTTATGAAGTAGACCCATATATATATATATATATATATATATATATATATATATATATATATATATATATAAATAAATAAGTGCTACAGAATCCTGAAAGCCCAAAATCCTGAAAACTCAAAAATCTGAAAACGCACAGGATACCAACACTTACTATATTCCAGCACAAGTACATACAGGAACACTTTACCCTTCAACTATACACAGGGGGCTAGCCCCCCCTGCACCCCCCATAGCTCCCCACACCTCCTACTACTTAAACATAACAACTCCAAGATTCCACTTCAGTACACTAAGTGCAATCTTGGAGTTTATATATTTAAGTAGCAGAAGGTGTGGGGGCCTTTCCGCCCCACATGGAGGTGCAGGGGGGCTTGCCCCCCTGCTGATACTTGGAGAAGAGTAATATGGTTTGTGTTTTATTTGTTTCTGTATGTACTTGTGCTTGTGTTGGTATCCTGTGTGTTTTTAGGATTTTGAGTTTTCAAGAGATATATAGATATATATATATATATATATATATATATATATATATATATATATATGGTTCTAGGACGGAAGATCGAAACAGAAAAGACCGACACCGACTTCACCGACGCGAAAACACCGACACGGAAATGATCGACACTACAAACCACAGGTAAGGGGTTTAAAATTCGCTAATCAAGCCTACCATGTTCAGGTAAGGTGGCAATGTTATGCATGTGTTAAATTTAAACCCCTTACCCGAACATGGTAGGCTTGATTAGCGAATTTTAAACCCCTTACCTGTGGTTTGTAGTGTCGATCATTTCCGTGTTTTGCATCGTGAAGTCGGTGTCGGTCTTCTGTTTCGATCTTCCATCCTAGAACCATATATATATATATATATATATATATATATATATATGTGTGTGTGTGTGTGTGTGTGTGTGTGTGTGTAATAAATAGTAGTGAACTGTATTAAAAGTGTAGAGTCCACAACACTTGGAAAGAAATGAACATGTGCATTTGATAAAGAAAGGTTTTCAGGATGGTTATTCATCGGAATACCTGGGACAAAGGAAAATAGGAGTACTTATATTAATTGGAAGAGGCGCTCCAATACTGATAGAAGATGATAGAAAAAAATAATAATGGCGGATTTGTAGTACTAAGGGGCTACTGGCAAGGGAAGAGTATTACACTGGCATGCATTTATATTCCAGCTAAAACTGCTATAGTGGAGCTTAAGAAAATTCTGGGAGAAATAATCAGCTTTCAGCAAGGAATATTACTTATAGTTCAGGAGTGGAATTTGATTTGCAGTAGTGAAGACACCATTATATTGGGTGAATTCAACTACCCTAACATAGACTGGGAGCATTACTCTAGCTCCAACACCCTAGCCCAAAGGTTCCTAGAATTTATAAACTCAAATGCTATGGAACAACTTGTTGCCACTCCACAAGGGGGGAAAACATACTGGATCTGATCATCACCAACATGGAGACTCTATGCTCCAGACCAGAAGTGTATCCCTCACTGGTAAGATCAGACCATAAACTAATCTCACTAGATATTCACATCCCGACCCCAGCCCCTACCCAGAAAACCACAGTGAAAAACTTCTCTAAAGCAAATTTCACACTCCTCAAAACCGAGGTGGAATCCTTCAAAGCCCCGGCCTGTGGAAAATCTGCCCAGACCGCAGAATCCTTTATAAACGCATTCTATGAACACCTTCAGGAATGCATGGATCATGCAATCCCAAATAAAACCAAGACCCAATCCTCCAAAGTTAGGCATCCTCTCTGATGGACCCCAGCCATAAATAAACTATACAATAGAAGGAGGAAGCTACTACATGATAGAGCAAAATCCCAAAAAGGGAAGGCATCTCTGATCAGTATTAGCAAAAAACTACGGGCACTCATAAAATCGTCTAAGGCCAGCTTCTAGAGAAAAATTGCACAGGACACTAAGGATAATCACAAGGCTTTCTTTAGTTATGTTAGGAACCTGGGTGGGAATTCCCAGATATGCTCAGAATTAGTCCAAAATGACATAAAATACACCAACCCCACAGACATTGCCAACATCCTAGCTGACAGGTTCAGCGCAAACTTCTCCCCCCTTCCCCACCAAAAGGGCAAATATCTATCCCAGCAGAGTGCTGCCCCCCTGACATCTCAGATGCTCAGGTAAGAGCCACCCTCTCCAAAGCAAAAAACACAGCATCAATGGGACCAAACGGTGTCTTGGGCTGCGTCCTACATGAACTCCAAGAAGAACTAAACCCAAACATAAAACAACTGTTCAATCTCAGCTTTACAACAGGATATGTACCCAAAGAGTGGCGTAGAGCAACAGTGGTCCCTCTCCACAAAGGTGGTGCCTCAACGGATCCTGGAAACTATCGCCCCATAAGCTTGACTGGCTTGGTCTGCAAAGCTATGGAAAGGCTCATCATGGACCTCATAAATAAAGATATTGGGGACCTACAGACACTGGATCCTACCCAGTTCGGCATTTGTTAAGGGCAGACCCTGCCTCTTAAACCTGGTCAATTTCTTTGAAACAGTCACCAAGGCCATTGAAGAGGGGAAGGTGGTCCAAACAGCCTACCTGGACCTTGCAAAAGCCTTCGATACAATACCGCACTCGGGCATTATAGATAAGCTCACCAGCTTAAATATAAACCCCTATGTCACTAGATGGGTTGCAAACTGGCTCAAGGACAGAACCCACATGGTTAGAATTGCTGGAGCCATGTCAGACTCCAAACCAGTTACAAGTGGTGTCCCACAAGGCTCAGTCCTGGGACCTCTCTTGTTCGGTATATATTTCTCGGAGGTACAGGCTAACACAGAAGGACTGTGGCTGACCAAGTTCGCAGATGACTGCAAACTGGGCACCATAATCGACTCTCCAGCAGACACAAGCATCCTACAAAAGGGCCTCACAGAAACAGACAACTGGTGCCAGAGCCATGGCCTCAAACTAAACGCCAAAAAGTGTATAGTCATCCCCTTTGGCAAAAACAAAGTGCCCACAAATTACCACATAGGTGGTAATCCATTAAGTACGGAAGAAGTAATTAGGGACCTGGGGACCCAAGTTGATAGCAATCTCTCATTTGACAACCACATGGCCAAAGTGGTTAGAAAAACATTTTATATAGCCCACCTAATCATGACGGGATTCACATCTAGATCAGGGGAGGTCATCGTGCCTCTTTACTCATCCCTCATCAGGCCCATAATTGAGTACAATGCCCCTTTTGGGATGTACCTTACAAGACACCTGCAGCAACTGGAAAGACCCCAAAAGTACCTCAGCAAGAGGATCAAAGGGCTCAAACAGATGCCATATGCTGCCCGGTTAAAGAAACTCCAGCTCTACTCAGTGGCATACCGTCTGCTCAGAGGCGATCTGTGCCTGACGTATAAAGCCATGCGGAATTAATGGACATGCTGCACCTCAGAAAATCCAAATCCCATCGAGCTATGCGCTCAAGAGACTTGAACCTCAGCACTGAAATAAATAGGACATGCTGGAGGGACAGATTCATAACCTAGAGGCTCCCTTCACTCTGGAATAAAATCCCAGTCCAGGTTAGGCTGAGTCCCTCATTGACTCTCTTCAAGAGGAATCTTGATGAGTGGATGTGAGATAGTAGGTTTACCCTGGGTATCACTTCTGTGTCACTGTTAGACAGAGGCACAGTATACTAACCTCGAAAAAGGGCATAGCAAAATTCATTTAAAATGGGTGGCGAAAGCCAAACACACTCTGGCTAGGCTTATAAATGCCCTAGGGCAGATAGCCTAGTATAAACCTATGAACCTATGAACCTAAGATGTGTCGGGGGCCCAGCAGGGAAAATATAACAAATGAGGGTAAATATTTGAAGAAATTTATAAAAATATTTGGCACGGAAGATGTTAATTCAGCACTAGAAGTTCAGAGTGAATTTACACATTGCTCCCCAAGATACAATAAAAATGGGCTAGGCTGGGCAAAACTTATATTTCACAGGAACACGTGCATTTAGTTGAAAGTTTTGTTAAGTACCCAATAACTATTTCAGATCAAGCACCAATAATAATTAAAAAAAACAGGATAAAAAAACAAAAATGAGACACTGGCATTTTCCACCCATCTGTTGAAAAGAGAGGAAATTAAGCAATGGGTTGTGAAATTATACAGAAGCTATTAGAGAAGATAGAAGTTTATTCTAAAAATATAGCTAGGGAGTAGGATAAAATTAAAATGGAGTTTAAAAATAGGGTGGAAATAAAAGAAACAGAGATGTGGCTAAGAAGTAACAAAAATTATTTGGAGGGACTGACAAATGTTAAAGTATTGCAGAATAGGGGGAATCTCACAGAACAAGAAGAGAGCAATTACGGAATACTAAACAGAAAATAAGGGATTACTCGATAATATGCATTAGGTTAAAAAGATTGCTGTTAAGCAACTGTTTTTGATAATAACCCAGTAGCACAAAAAACTTTTAGCACAACTTCTCAGGCAAAAGAAAATAGAAAAAGCTGTCATTAAGCTTAGGGAGCCTATAACAAGAAAGACAACAAGAGATCCTGTAGAGGAAATAGACATATTTCGGAAATTTTATGAACGTCTGTATAAAACAGACAAATATGGAAATCAAGAAAAGGTACAAATGGAAATGTTTATAGAAAAATGAAATATGCCAAGGTTAAAGGTAGATGAGGCTCAATTACTAACTGTTAGGACAGGAGGAGATGAGATAAAAATGGTGATGTATAGCCAATCCACAGGAAAGTCCCCAGGAATAGATGGTATTCCTGTGGAAGCTTGGAAGGTAGTAGGAAAAAAAAGTGATAGACATCTGGAAAGTTTAGTTTATAAGAGAAGGAGAAATACAAACATCCTGGAAAAAAGCAGTGGTGGATATAATACCTAAAGAGGGTAAAAACCCATTAGATTAAGCTTTATATAGGCCTATTTCAATCATAAACCATGATTATAAAGTGTTTATGTCTACAATGGCTAAAATAATGATAGAGGTGATGCTAAAACTGATAGATATACATCAATGTGGTTTTGTGGAGGTGAGGTAAACAACTGACAACATTAACAGAACATTAATGAATCAGAGGGAAGAAGAATGTAAGAAAATACCACTGTTTTTGGTGGGTCTTGATGCAGATAAAGCATTTGACATAGTAAGCTGGGACTTCATGAGCAGAGCAATTGAAGCATTTGCATTCCCTGATAAAATTATAAGGTTGATTAGGAAGATATATGAGGGCTCGGAAGTGAAAATTAAAGTGGGTGGGTTCCTCTCTAATAATTTATGTTTAAGGAGAGGAACCAACCAGGGGTGTCCTCTGTCCCGTTTGTATTTGCACTATATTTAGAACCACTGGCAAATAAAACAAGGGACTCAGAAATTCAAGGATATAACTGATATGTTAGTCAAGAAAAATTGTCTCTATCTGTAGATGATATTATTTTATACCTAATAAAACCAGAAAAGGGCATTTCAGTGTTGTGGAACATTCTGGGACAGTTTCAGACCTTTTTGCGCTACAAAATTAGTGAAGCTAAAACAAAGGCAATAGCTGTAAATTATGTACCCACACACAAATTGGTTCAGCAATATCCATGTTTAAAGGGACATGATAAAATGAATTATTTAGGAATCTGCATTAATAAATATTGCAGTATGGCAGCTAAGGATATGTGGGAAGAGAGAACAAAAGATAATACAAAAAGTGAGAAACTGAAAGCTCTGTTATATGGACATGGATAGTAAGATACAAGCAGTTAAAATGTTTTTAGTCCCTTTAGATTTACACAAAGGTCAGGCATATTTTTATCAACCAGAGGAAAAGTTGAGAATAGCAAATAATAAAGAGCTGAAGGATTTTATCTGGGAGGAGAAGAGAGAAAGATCAAGTGGGATAAACTGATTCTTCCAACAGAAGAAGCTGGTTTGGGATTATGGAATTTGAAGGGCTATTTTGAAGCTACACAGTTAAGGCTCCTGTATATAGCACAAGCAAAAACCTAGAATTCAAAGTGGAAAGGGATGATGATGAAACAGGGGGAAGCTCAAGAACAAGGACAGACTGGGATTTTGGATGCAGATTTTTAAGGAGAATAATAATAACCATACAGAATAATATACTCATGAAGTAGCAGAAAGCATTACAAGAACTAAGCCAACATGGGAATGGAGAAAGGAGATTCTGCCTACAGGGATTACTGTAATTAGGGATACAGACAAAAGACAACATGGGGCTGCTTTTGCATCATCTTAAAAGTACTCAATTGTATTTATTACTGCTTGGTGTATCTCATTCTAAGCCTTTTAGTTTAAGCACTTGGGCTTCAGACCAGCTGTTTTACATTAAGAAGGGTTGTGGTCTGCATTGTGGTGGCAAAACAGGTAGCTTACATCCTTCTAAGTTGGGAACTGCTGATTGAGGGCTCAGTGTCTGTTATTCTAAAAGTGTATTAATTCTGGTTTAAGCACTTGGGCTTCAGGCCAGTTATTTTACATTAGAAGGGTTCGTGGTCTGCACTCTTGTGGGAGGAGAGGCTGGACTCTGCCCTTCTGAGCTGGGAATTTCTGGTTAAAGGCTTATAGTGCCTGCATATTTTAACTGTTTCTTACTGAAATTGGTACACCTTGTTTGCTGTAGCATAGACTAGATCCAGGCCTGCTGAATCTAGCTTTGTTTGTATAACTTGAGCACTAATCCAGGCATTCTTTAAAGTATTCAATTGTATTTATTACTGCTTGGTAGTAACTTGATTAAAGTGTAGCTATCATTCTAAGTCTTTTGGATTAAACACTTGGGCTTCAGACCAGTTGTTTTACATTAGGAAGGTTTGTGGTCTGCACTGTGGTGGCAGGACAGGCAGTTTACTTCCTTCAAAGTTGAGAACTGCTGATTGAGGGCTCAGTGTCTGTTATTCTAAAAGTATATTAGTTCCGGTTTAAGCACTTGGGCTTCAGGTCAGTTATTTTACATTAAGAAGGTTCGTGGTCTGCACTCTTGTGGGAGGAGAGGCTGGACTCTGCCCTTCTGAGCTGGGAATTTCTGGTTATAGGCTTATAGTGCCTGCATATTTGAGCTGCTTCTTACTGAAATTGGTACACCTTGTTTGCTGTAGCATAGACTAGATCCAGGCCTGCTGAATCTAGCTTTGTTTGTATAACTTGAGCACTAATCCAGGCATTCTTTAAAGTATTCAATTGTATTTATTACTGCTTGGTAGTAACTTGATTAAAGTGTAGCTATCATTCTAAGTCTTTTGGATTAAGCACTTGGGCTTCAGACCAGTTGTTTTACATTAGGATGGTTTGTGGCCTGCACTGTGGTGGCAGGACAGGTAGCTTACATCCTTCTAAGTTGGGAACTGCTGATTGAGGGCTCAGTGTCTGTTATTCTAAAAGTATGTTAGTTCTGGTTTAAGCACTTGGGCTTCAGGCCAGTTATTTTACATTTAGAAGGTTCGTGGTCTGCACTCTTGTGGGAGGAGAGGCTGGGCTCTGCCCTTCTGAGCTGGGAATTTCTGGTTAAAGGCTTATAGTGCCTGCATATTTGAACTGTTTCTTACTGAAATTGGTACACCTTGTTTGCTGTAGCATAGACTAGATCCAGGCCTGCTGAATTGAGCTTTGTTCGTATGCTTGTTGTTTGTTTGCTTATTTCCCTGAAAAGCTAATTCCACCTAAAACGTGGCTTTTCAGCGCTTCTGTGGCTCCCTAGTGATATCTGCATTGCTTATTGTACTTATTTCCTTGTTTCACTTGAAAGAAAGTTACTGTTTGTAGTTTTTGCATTTAAGTTACCTGTAACACATTGCATTTAACTTAGCTGGCACTTGCCCACTAAAGCAATTATCTAAGTCAGCACTAAAAAATTAAAAGCACTACACCCTTACAAACTCCCCTTGAGTACCTTGTTCCCCATTAGCCCTTTTCTTTTCAATTATAAAGGAATTCCCAATACTATTCTAGCATGTCCAAAGGTCAGTTGTCAATCTCCTCTCCGGTCCAGCTGGTGAATCTTGGAATCTTAAGGCAATGTTACAAGTGCCTCATGTACACAGACAACCCTCTCCTCCTCCCAACAAATTCCAACACATGTGAGAGATGCAACCATATAGCCATACTGGAGGCTAAGCTCTCTCAACTCAGTACTGGCGTAACCAGTCAGGAGGAGAAGGAAACCACACTCACTACAATCCCAGTCTCACATAGACCTACCACGACAGCAAACCAAACACATAAACACACAAAAACATACTCGAAGGCTCTAAATAAAAATCTGCCTAAGCAGCAGAGACCTCCAAAGCAGATACCCAAGCAACCGTTACCCCATAACAAAACACGTACAACACATAGCTGACAAAGCCAGTGTGCCAAACAGTCACAGCCCTTAAGGCTAAACAACACACCTGATACACTTGTAATAGGTGACTCTATCGTCAGGCACACTGACGTCCCGCTCACCAGGCTGAACAAGGAGAAGGTCACGGTGAGCTGCCTGTCGGGTGCAAGGATCCGCCACATAACACATGCACTCAGGTCACTCCAAGGCAAGTACAAATATGACTCAGTCATTGTCCATGCTGGTGTGAATGACCTGAGACGTACCTCCTTGGACTACATGAAAAAAGACAAAGAGGAGCTGTCTGAGCATGTAGCCCAGGCCGGTATTACCCTGACCTTGAGTAGAATCTTACCCTCACCAAGAATGATGCCACAATATGAAGACAAGATGATCAATTTCAACAATTGGCTTAAGTATTGGTGTCATTCAAAGGGGATGCAGTGCCTGTCAGCCTGGGATGACATGCTCGACAAGCCATGATGCTTCGCTAGGGACGGCTTGCACCTGTCACCCCTGGGCTTTCAGATATTGGCAAAGGCTCTTGCAACCCCCATAGTGCCTTTTTTAGGCAAGGCTCAAAAGACAAACCCACCTCCATAGGTATCACAAGGGATAAGAAACTAAGAGTAATGCTACTCAACGCCAGAAGTCTAAACCTCAAGATGCACGCACTCGAAACTCTCCTTAGCATGGAGAGCATCGATATCTGTGCAGTAACAGAAACCTGGTTCAAGGCTCCTGAGAGCACCCCAGCACTACTAGGTTATACCTCATACCATGCTTTTTGGCCCCAAAACTTGGACCGACCCACAAAAGGAGGGGGAGTATCAATATTCGTCAAAGATACACATACCTCCAGGTTGGTGGCACAGCACGAAGCATCAGAGACTATCCATGTGCAACTAACAGTGGGTAAAACTGCCTTCCAGTTTATAGCCTGCTACAGACCACCCGCCCAAACCCAGGAACCCCACTCGGCCTTCCTGAGAACACTGGAAAATATGAAGGTCTCTCCAAACACCATTATATTGGGCGACTTCAACTACCCAAACATAGACTGGGAGCATTACTCTAGCTCCAACACCCTAGCCCAAAGATTCCTAGAATTTATAAACTCAAATGCTATGGAACAACTTGTTACCACTCCCACAAGAGGGGAAAACATACTGGACCTGATCATCACCAACATGGGGACTCTATGCTCCACACCAGAAGTGTATCCCTCATTGGTAAGATCAGACCATAAACTAATCTCACTGGATATTCACATCCCAACTCCACCCCCTGCCCTAAAAACAACAGTGAAAAACTTCTCTAATGCAAATTTCACACTCCTCAAAACCGAGGTGGAATCCTTCAAAGCCCCTGGGCCTGTGGAAAATACAGCCCAGACTGCAGAATCCTTTATAAACACATTCTATGAACACCTTCAGGAATGCATGGATCATGCAATCCCAAATAAAACCAAGTCCCAATCCTCCAAAGGCAGACGTCCTGTCTGGTGGACCCCAGCCATAAACAAACTATACAATAGAAGGAGGAAGCTACTACATGATAGAGCAAAATCCCAAAAAGGGAAGGCATGTCTGATCAGTATTAGCAAAAAACTACGGGCACTCATAAAATTGTCTAAGGCCAGCTTCTAGAGAAAAATTGCACAGGACACTAAGGATAATCACAAGGCTTTCTTTAGTTATGTTAGGAACCTGGGTGGGAATTCCCAGATATGCTCAGAATTAGTCCAAAATGACAAAAATACACGAACCCACAGACATTGCCAACATCCTAGCTGACAGGTTCAGCGCAAACTTCTCCCTCCCCACCAAAAGCGCAAATATCTATCCCAGCAGAGTGCTGCCCCCCTGAAATCTCAGATGCTCAGGTAAGAGCTGCCCTCTCCAAAGCAAAAACACAGCATCAATGGGACCAGACGGTGTCCCGGGCTGCGTCCTACATGAACTCCAAGAAGAGCTAAACCCAAACATAAAACTACTGTTCAATCTCAGCCTTACTACAGGATATGTACCCAAAGAGTGGCGTACAGCAACAGTGGTCCCTCTCCACAAATGTGGTGCCTCAACGGATCCTGGAAACTATCGCCCCATAAACCTGACTAGCTTGGTCTGCAAAGCTATGGAAAGGATCATCATGGACCTCATAAATAAAGATATTGGGGACCTACAGACACTGGATCCTACCCAGTTTGACTTTGTTAATGGCAGATTCTGCCTCTTAAACCTGGTTGATTTCTTTGAAACAGTCACTAAGGCCATTGACGAGGGGAAGGTGGTCCACACAGCCTACCTGGACCTCGCAAAAGCCTTTGATACAATACCCCACTTGGGCATTATAGATAAGCTCACCAGCTTAAATATAAACCCCTATGTCACTCGATGGGTTGCAAACTGGCTCAAGGACAGAACCCACATGGTTAGAATTGCTGGAGCCATGTCAGACTCCAAACCAGTTACAAGTGGCGTCCCACAAGGCTCAGTCCTGGGACCTCTCTTGTTCGGTATATATTTCTTGGAGGTACAGGCCAACACGGAAGGACTGTGGCTGACCAAGTTTGCAGATGACTGCAAACTGGGCCATAATCGACACTCCAGCCGACACAAGCATCCTCCAAACGGGCCTCATAGAAACAGACAACTGGTGCCAGAGCCATGGCCTCAAGCTAAACGCCAAAAAGTGTATAGTCATCCCTTTGGCAAAACAAAGTGCCCACAAATTACCACATAGGTGGTAATCCATTAAGTACAGAAGAAGTAATTAGGGACCTGGGGACCCAAGTTGATATCAATCTCTCATTTGACAACCACGTGGCCAAAGTGGTTAGAAAAACATTTTATATAGCCCACCTAATCATGAAGGGATTCACATCTAGATCAGGGGAGGTCATCGTGCCTCTTTACTCATCCCTCATCAGGCCCATAATTGAGTACAATGCCCCTTTTGGGATGTACCTTACCAGACACCTGCAGCAACTGGAAAGACCCCAAAAGTACCTCACCAAGAGGATCACAGGGCTCAAACAGATGCCATATGCTGCCCGGTTAAAGAAACTCCAGCTCTACTCAGTGGCATACCGCCTGCTCAGAGGCGATCTGTGCCTGACGTATAAAGCCATG
The DNA here is from genome assembly GCF_019279795.1 of Protopterus annectens. Taxonomy (NCBI): domain Eukaryota; kingdom Metazoa; phylum Chordata; order Ceratodontiformes; family Protopteridae; genus Protopterus; species Protopterus annectens. Next base: position 1,662,796,529 of record NC_056732.1, read on the forward strand.
TCCAACCCGGAATTAATGGACGTGCTGCACCTCAGAAAATCCAAATCCCATCGAGCTACGTGCTCGAGAGACTTGAACCTCAGCACTGAAATAAATAGGACATGCTGGAGGGACAGATTCATAACCCAGAGGCTCCCTTCACTCTGGAATAAAATCCCAGTCCAGGTTAGGCAGAGTCCCTCATTGACTCTCTTCAAGAGGAATCCTGATGAGTGGATGGGAGATCGTAGGTTTACCCCGGGTATCACTTCTGTGTCACTGTTAGACAGAGGCACAGTATACTAACCTCGAAAAAGGGACTAGCAAAATTATTTTAAAATGGGTGGCGAAAGCCAAACACACTCTGGCTAGGCTTATAAATGCCCTAGGACAGATAGCCTAGTATGAACCTATGAGCCTATGAACATTGCCACTGTGGTCAGAAAGTCCTTCTATGTGGCACATCTCATTACTAAGGATTTTACATCCAGGAAGAAAGGGGTCATTGTCTCCCTCTACTCTTCTCTCATTAGGCCAATCACAGAGTACAATGCCCCATTTGTCATGTACCTCACTAGGCACCTGCAACAACTGGAGAGGCCACAAAAGTACCTCACAAAGAGGATCCTAGGCCTTAAACACTTGTCCTATATGGACAGACTCAAAAAACTCCAACTATTCTCTGTCTCATATCGCCTACTTAGAGGCGATCTCAACTTGACTTACAAAGCCATGTCTGACCCAGCTCTGCTAGAAATGCTACATCTAAAGAAATCCCAATCCCTCCACACCACATGCTCCAGAGACCTCAGCCTCATTACCACAATTAACAGAACATACTGGAGGGACAGGTTCATAACCCAGAGACTACCCATGCTATGGAATAGACTCCCCATACATGTCAAGCAGAGCACCTCGCTGACCCTCTTCAAGAGACATCTTGATGAGTGGATGGGAAACAGAAAATTCACCTCGGGGATAACTCCAATGGCTCTACTCGACAGAGGCACTGGGAACTAATGTCAGGTGGCACTATGCCAGGGTAATCGTATGGCTAGGCTTGTAAAGGCCCCTTGTCCATTAGCCTAGTACATACCTATGAACCTATGATGTATTGTTTTGCAAATTTTACCCGAGCTTGGATGTTTTTCTGCGTAAGAAAAGGCTTCCGTCTTGCAACCCTACCCCATAGTCCAGCATATGGAGAATACGGGAGATTGTTGTCACACGTAATACACAACCAGTACTTGCCAGAAATTCCTGCAGCTCCTTCAGTTTTGCTGTACGTCTCTTGGCAGCCTCCTTGACCAGTTTTCATCTTGTCATTTCATCAATTTTGGAGGGACGTCCAGTTCTTTGCAATATCACTGTTGTCCCATACTTTCTCCACATTTTGATGACTGTCTTCACTGTGTTCCATGGTATATCCAATGCTGTGGAAATTTTTTTTTACCCTTCTCCTGACTGTTACCTTTCAACAATGAGATCCCTTTGATGCTTTGTAAGCTCTCTGCGAACTATGGCTTTTGCTGTAGCAGGCAATTGAGTAAATGTCAGGAAAATCCTACTAGGACAGCTGAACTTTATTTGGGATTAATCAGAGTCTCTTTAATTAAAAGTTCTCCCACTCAACAAAGCCATGGATTTCTTCAATTTGACTTTTCTCAGTGCCCTAAATAAGCTTGTCACTCTCCATCTGAAAAGAGTCAAAGCTAAACATGCTAAACGTCTTACCAAGTCCACAAAACAAATCAGGTCTTCCAGGGAAAAAGTCTGGAATGTCTGGGTAAAAAACAAAACCCCTTCCCATCTCCAAAAATCCAAACAACTTTGCAACCAAGCCAAACAATCTGTACTTAAAAACAAAAAAGAATACTTCTATATCCTCCAAAACCAACACATACACAACCCCAATAAATTTTGGGGAGTAATCAACTGCCTACTACATCCAGGAAATAACCATGATCCTTGCCCAAACCCTGAAAATACTCCCACTGAATTAGCCTCACTCTTCAACTCTTATTTCATAGACACCATTGCTAAACTTACTACCACTTTCCCACCCATCACCACAGATCCATTCAACCCTACACTCACCCAAACTCCATCCAACACAATACGCTCTTTCACACTCTCTCCCCCACCTACCTCTACTATTTTAAAGCTTCTTCAGAAACTCAAATCATGCACCAATGCCCCAGATAACCTACCCGCAGGATACTTACAACTATCAGCCTCCTCCATAGCATACCCCATCAGCATTCCTATCAATAGGTCCATTCAGGAATCAGTCATTCCAGACATCTGGAATAAGGCTTATGTTCTCCCACTACATAAAGGAGGACATAACTCTGACATCTCAAACTTCCGAACTCTCGCCATTCTTTCGCCATATCTAACATACTTGAAAAGTGCATTCACATTCAGCTCCTCAACCATCTAACTAACCATCATCTCCTTTCCTCTACTCAACATGGCTTTAGGCCAGGACACAGCACCTATACCACTCTCATTTCTTTCCTAGACACAGTAAACAGAGCTCGGGATGAAGGATCAGTAGTCTCTGCACCGTTTCTTGATTTATCAAAAGCATTCGATACAATCTCCCACAACTTCTTACACACTAAACTCTCTAACCTCGGTATCTCTCCTCCCACTCTTCTATGGTTCCAAAACTATCTCAGCAATAGGGAAAAATCATGTATCTGGCAGCACTCCTCCTCCTCCTTTATCAAAACCAGTACTGAAGTACCCCAGAGTTCTATACTGGGTCTCCTTCTTTTCAGTATATTCATTAATGACTTCCACAATTCTCTCACCCACAGTACAAACATCCACTATGCAGATAACTCCACAATAATCTGCTCCTCTAAATCTGCCTCTGTACTACAACAACTTACCCAAAAAGTATTCACCACAACTGAATCCTGGATGCCACAAAACCATCTCACAGTAACATTAAACTCCTTATATTTGCCTCAAAAAAATCCAGCCAAATCAACAAGTCTAAACTCTTTATCCAATTACAAAATAGCATTATTATAGATGTCATCCCTTGTACCAAATTGCTCGGTGTCATCATTGATGATAACTTAACCTTTGACCTCCATATCCACAGTAACATAAAAAAAAAACATCAAAAATTAGGAGCCCTTTACAGGCACAACTAACTCCTCTGCAACTCAGCAAAAAAGCCCATTGCCTTATCTTTCCTACTTCCAACTCTTTTATATGGAGCCCACATCATCACAAACATCCAGTCTTCCCTAAAACTAAAACTCAACTCATGCTATAACAAAATTGCCAAATTTGCCACAAATGCAAAATAGTAAACCCATCACTGCTCCTCACTACACCAACTAAATTGGCTTGAGCTCCCTTATCAACTCACTTATGCACAAATAATTATTGCCCATAAACTTATCTACAATCCAGCAGCCTGCCTAGCTCTCTCCCACATTCTGAGTACATACCAACCAACATGACTCTTAAGATCAGAAAATAAAATGCTGCTGAACATTGATATACCAAAGCTCTCAGCCGGGTAAATGCTTTACTCTTATGCTGTCTCCAAATTATGGAACAACCTCCCAGCCTCTTTCAGAGCTATCAGCAATCATACCAATTTAAAAAAATCCCTTAAATTGCATCTCTCCACACACTGGATATGCACCTCCACCCCTACAGACTACCCCCAAACCTAACCTTTCTCAGAATACTTTTTCCCACTCCATAAGTAGCCCACCCCCCATTTTCATTTTCAAATCTACTCCTTCTACTGTCACTTTAGCCTGTGCTATCCCCACTTTAACCTTCTGCCTCACTCTCTCTTTCCATCCATCCTAGGCAATACTATCTCTCTACTAATATCTCACCTACTCTTATACACTTTTTAAAATTTCATAAGCATCTAAGTTGCAATAACTCTCATCCATTTCACCAATGATTATATGTTATTCTAACATTTTCTGTATAAATATGCTTTATAGACTGTATTCATTGTGTTAATACTTTATCTGTATGTAAATATATGTGGAGCTTTTCTCCCAGGGACTCCACTGAAAATGGGCTCTTCTCAAGCCCAGTGGACTTTCTGGTAAACAAATGCAATAAATAAATAAATAAATAATTGATGGCAGGTTTGTATCCAAGAAGACTAAATGCTGTAATTAAATCAAAAGGTGCTTCAAAAAAGTATTAGTTTACGGGTACGCACATACAAGAAAAGTATTAGTTTAAGGGTGTGCACACTTATGCAGCCAGCATATTGTACATTTTTTATTTTTTATATTTTTCCCCTAACAGATTTGTTTGTTTTTCAATTGAATTGTATAGGTTATAGGTCACATTAAAGGTGGGAAAATGTTTGGAATGATTTATTGTGGTTTCATTTTTTTTTATATCACAAAAACCTGGCATTTTAACAGGGGTGTGTACACTTTTTATATCCACTGTATGTATGCAACAATGTCTAAAAAGATTTAGGATTTTTGCTTGGAATTGTTTACATAGTTATTTGTATACCCCAAGTTGACTCCAAATAATTTTTCTTCAGGTATACAGCAAATAGAGGTATGATGGGGAAGAAACAGGTAATTCGGACCATATTTTCTGGGAGTGCAATGAGTTGGCAGACTTTAAAGATTCCCTGGATAATACTCTATCAGAGATACTGGGTGCGAACAAAAGACTTCGAGCCAAAGCAAGAGACCTTCACCAAAATGTCCTTAACGCAAATTTATTAACATACAAAAAGACAGCGTTTTCGCTACTGTAACGAGGTAGCTTCTTCAGAGGTTATAAAAAGCGCGAAATCAGCGCTCTTTTAAACTCCACACAATCAGTGCAATTACATCACTTCCTACAAGTGTTTTTGTAAGTAAGTCATTTAGTACATTAAATAACAGTTCAATACAATATACTGGCCAAACTAGATCGTCACAGTCAATACGCCCAATACGCCACTCATTTTAAACAATTAATTAAAAAAGCTGAATATACAGCTAAGCCTACAATAAGGCACTTATGAACTCTAATTTTAAAAATTATTAGACTCAGTGTACAATACTTATGGGAGGAAGTAATTGCATATTCAAAGGAGGGCTAAACATTGCACATCCCAGGTTTAAAACCTATATGCTTATATGTCATCCCCCACATAAAAAATGTACATAATGACACATAAAAACAAGTATAACATCCAAGTGGAAATGTACAGTTGCAGGAAACATTTCTACACTCAGTTCTAGTCAACTAATTATTTAAGAACATTCCGCTCTCTCAATTATAAACCATAAAATCAGCAAAAAATATATGTATGTAAATTAAGAAAATATGTATAAGTAAAAAACTCTAAAATTACTATACAAAAATCATTGACAGACAGATAACATTTATTAACTTATAACAGTTAAGGACCTACATCTAAGTGCCGATCTCAAGTAAGATTTTTACATTGAAAGTCACTTGAATAAAAAGCGTTGCATCTATAAACTATCACCTCATATAGGATTTAAGTTTTAAAAAAGAGGCTATATTACAACTTTCGTTAAGGCCTGGTAAGTTGAAGGCATCCAATTTCAGCTGCCATAATAGCTCACGAGTTTCCAATAAAATTGAGATAGGGCCCCCTCTTATAGGCACTGGTAAGTGGCCAATACCCATAAACACAAACGCTTGCCCTGAGTAGGAATCAATATGCTTGGCCAATGCATTTTCACTCTTATTGTTCTTAATAGCATAACAATGCTGGTAAATCCGATCTTTAAATCTTCTATCTGTCTTACCGACATAGAAGACAGAACAACATGTGCAGAATGCAACATAAATGATAGATTTAGTATCACAATTAATTCTATGGCCAATGTAATATTTCCTACCTGATATGGAAAATGTGCTACCCGTTTTTATTTGGGTACAAAAATTACACGCCCCACATGCAAAAGACCCCATTGTTCTAGTGCAAGGATGACCTAATGAACTACTTTGTAGCAGGTCTTTAATGTTTCTCCCTCTCCTAAAAACAGTGTTAGGTTTCTCACCCAGCTTATTAGATACAGAAGCATTAGTAGAGACAAAGTACCAATTCTTAGTCAGGATACTTTGAATGGCGTTAGAATTCAAATTAAATGTCGTAATGAAACTGCATGGGTACTCATTTGGTAAAGGGACTACTATTGGTGTAGGGGAGTCCACAAAAGAAGAGTTCACTGTTATGTCAAATGTTGGCTTTGAGCAAATATCCAAAAAGGGTAACGCAGAAAGAAGTGGTTTGTAAAAACCACAATTTCTCTTCATCACCACTTCGTTTAGTAAATCCTCCACCAAACGCTGTGGGTAACCGCGGTTAGTGAAAAGTTCTTTCAGTATTTCACCCTCATGTAAAAAATCATTCAAATCACTACACATTCTAACTGCCCTCACTAATTGACCTTTCACTATAGCTTTTTTGTGTTTGAAAGGGTGTGAGCTCATGTAGTGAAGGAAAGAGTTCACATAGGTGTCCTGTGGCTGTGGCTAATCTATTCATGGCCTATTGGGAAAGGCATTTCGTCTTTAACAACACTGAGTGGAAGGAAAAGCTTGTATTCTACACACGTTTTTTAGACGATGTCTTTATTCTTTTTAAAGGTGATTCTATCCTAGCACATTCATTTGTCAATTATTTGAATTCAACGACATCCTTTCTGAAATTTACCTACCATTTTGATACGGATGTGATTAACTACCTTGATGTTAAACTATCAAGGGTAGCTTCACCTGGTTCATTTAAATCTGTTATTTTCAGATATTGATTCCTACCCAGGGCATGCGTTTGTGTTTATGGGTATTGACCACTTACCAGTGCCTATAAGAGGGGGCCCTATCTCAATTTTATTGGAAACTCGTGAGCTATTATGGCAGCTGAAATTGGATGCCTTCAACTTACCAGGCCTTAACGAAAGTTGTAATATAGCCTCTTTTTTAAAACTTAAATCCTATATGAGGTGATAGCTTATAGATGCAACGCTTTTTATTCAAGTGACTTTCAATGTAAAAATCTTACTTGAGATCGGCACTTAGATGAAGGTCCTTAACTGTTATAAGTTAATAAATGTTATCTGTCTGTCAATGATTTTTGTATAGTAATTTTAGAGTTTTTTACTTATACATATTTTCTTAATTTACACACATATATTTTTTGCTGATTTTATGGTTTATAATTGAGAGAGCGGAATGTTCTTAAATAATTAGTTGACTAGAACCGAGTGTAGAAATGTTTCCTGCAACTGTACATTTCCACTTGGATGTTACACTTGTTTTTATGTGTCATTATGTACATTTTTTATGTGGGGGATGACATATAAGCATATAGGTTTTAAACCTGGGGTGTGCAATGTTTAGCCCTCCTTTGAATATGCAATTACTTCCTCCCATAAGTATTGTACACTGAGTCTAATAATTTTTAAAATTAGAGTTCATAAGTGCCTTATTGTAGGCTTAGCTGTATATTCAGCTTTTTTAATTAATTGTTTGAAATGAGTGGCGTATTGGGCGTATTGACTGTGACGATCTAGTTTGGCCAGTATATTGTATTGAACTGTTATTTAATGTACTAAATGACTTACTTACAAAAACACTTGTAGGAAGTGATGTAATTGCACTGATTGTGTGGAGTTTAAAAGAGCGCTGATTTCGCGCTTTTTATAACCTCTGAAGAAGCTACCTCGTTAGAGTAGCGAAAACGCTGTCTTTTTGTATGTTAATAAATTTGCGTTAAGGACATTTTGGTGAAGGTCTCTTGCTTTGGCTCGAAGTCTTTTGTTCGCTTGTTTGTGGATTCTTTTGTTTTTCGCTGTACTGCTTTTAGAGATACTGGGTGAGTAAATTGGTATAACTAAGGAAATTAGTGTATCTAAGGAAATGTTTTTTTTATTTTTAGCTATGATACAGAATGGGAATTGCCTAGAAATAGTAAGATCTTGCTGAGTCTAACTGTGGTGGCTGCCAAAAAAGCATGTAAATCAAAGTCTAAACCAACTGTATTACAAGTAGTGAATATAGTAACAGAGATAAATCAACTGGAATTGGGATCTTTTGAAAAGTGTAGGAGCAAATTACACAGAAAGAAATGGGAACTGCAGGAACAATACATGCAGAGAAAGAATGAGGTTTACAGGCAGGATATGAAAGAGCTATGTAATGTATGACTGACAGCAACTGAAGAGATCATAAGTGATGTATAATGTTTGCAACTAAAATTCTGTCAGTATGGTGTGTAATGTATAATGTTTGCAACTAAAATTATGTCAATATGGTTTGTTTTCATTTATATAAATGTATGATTGTCTATGTCGTGATAATTTAATAAAGACGTTTCTTGTTTAAAAAATAAAAAGAACACTTGCCACTGCTTGCATCCACATCCTAAAAGGCAATCACATCTCCTTCTCAGATGAAGACCTACACTAGTTAACCTGCAGCATCAAAACAGAACTTGTTCATATTAAGTAACTTCAGTATTAATTAGAACCTTTCCCCATATAAGAATAAGCATCATTCTGTATAGCTTTTTCGGTTAGTTAGATTAGTCAGTTTAATCAAAAGAATGTACAGCTATGTAAGAACTTAACATAATAGTAGATGTCCAGTTGAATAACTGTTGCAGTATTCACTACGTATGGTAAGTATCCTGCAAAGGATACCATATGTCAGCCAGAATACTAAAGCTTGGGTGTCTTCCTTTCATGTCTTACTTCTGACTTATGCCCAAAGCACAACTATGCAAAGTGGTACATAAGGGACATACATACAGCCATGTAAAACCTCAGGAATTTATTGCTCTAGAACAAAGAGGGGTTGAAACCAAATGTATAAAATAAAGAAACAAATAGAGGGAGACTCTAAAAGTGTAGCCCACCTCAGCCCGAGAGAGCAAACACGGAAAGAATTGTAGTAGGAAGGTGATAGTTTATATTGTGATTCAGTCAGGCATCTACTGTTACGTAAATTATTACACAACTTTGCTATGTTCTTCATTAATCACTGTTGCAGTATTTACTACCTATGGCGATATTTCCAAAGTTTATTAGAGAGAGACTGGGAATGGTCTGGAGAAAGTATCAGTCTTATGGTGCTTAGTAATGGTGTACATGGACAAACATGCAGCTGCTTCCACAAGAAATCTAGAGTCAAGATATTTGAAGAAAACCTCTACATAAGGTACTGCTCTGATGGAATGGACTTTAACTTGACTTAAAAGGGATTTCTCATGGAAGGAATAAGGAATAGCAGTGGAAATCCATTTAGAAATGGTCTGCTTGGAAACTGGACTATGCAGCCTCTTATCTGGAAAAGAAACAAAAACATGTTTATTTTTTCTGATAGATTTAGTTTTGTCAAGATAAGCAGCCTATGGATATAGAATGTAAAATTAATTCCCTTTGTTTTGAGGACTATTAAAAAAACATGGCAAGTTTATTGACTGGTTAAGATAAATTTAGTTAATCACTTTCGGCATGACAGAGGGGTTAGTTCTGAGACACCTTGCCTTGTAAAAAATTAGGAAAGGTGGAGATGCTACAAGAGCCTGCAACTCTGAGATCCTTTTAACTGATGCAAGGACTACTGTAAGAATTATCTTCTAAGTACAACATTTCAAGGAAGAAGAAACAGACTCAAAATGAAGATCAGCTTCTCTAACAAATAATTCAGATCTCAAAGTGAGGGAATGGATCTTCTTGGTAGCCTGATATGTAGGACACCTTTTAAAAAATTAGTTGACCTCAAAACATGTAGAATGTGGTGGATTTCAAGGTGGATATTGTTGATAAATGTGCTTTAACAGAATATGTGAGGCCTGAATTGAGAAAATCACAAAGATATGAAAGAATATCAGGAAGACTGATATGGTAAGGGTTCTGTTTTCTCCTTTGGCACCAAATAGAAAATGTGTTTTCTTGTAGAAACACAAGATTTCCTTGTAGCAGGTTTTCTAGCCTTCCATAACACCTGCAGCACGTCCTTATAAACCTAAATGGTGTAAAAATCCAATCATCTAAAGACATTCAATGCCTGCAAGTTTGAATGAATGAAGGAGCCCTTCTGCTGCATGAACAAGTCCATTCTGTGGGATAACTTGTGCTGACTGCCCTTTACCTGGAGAAAAAGAAGGAAGAACCAGAGTAAACTGGGCCAGAAGGGGTCACCAAGAGAATCCTGGGGTAATACTTTTTTATTCTGAGGAGAACCTTGTGAATCAGTGGAAAGGAAGGAAGGAAGGGCATATAGGAGTTTCTTTTCCATGAGCAAGGCATGGTGTCTATTTTCCAGGCGTGAGGGCATGGTAACCTGGACCAGAGCCATTCAGGCTATCTGTTCAGACTGGGAGATAAAAAGATCATTCTGGGAAACTCTATAATAACAGACAACCTGTAGGAAGACTTCTCTGTTCGGTATCCATTTGTGGGGTTCTATCCTGGATCTGTTTAAGGAATCCACCACAGTGCTCATGCTTGAAGGAAAGTAAACAGCTTGAAGAACAAAACTGTACTGAATTGCAGTCTCCCAAGCAATCATGGCTAGTCAGCACAGTTTGTAAAACTCTGTCAATCCCTGCTTGTTGATGTTCCACATTACAGCAGTATTGTCTGTTTGGATTCATGTCACACATAATATCTGGACATGTGGGTTTGAAAGTTTATGGCCTTAACTTAAGCATAATAGAGGTGTATACTTTTTTTCTGTAAAGATCTATAGCTCTACTCTCCTTGTAATTAAGAAAGGGTGGGAGCCACTTGGCTGGCTTATCTGATTCCACTGATATTACTACAAGGTCTGAGCAAGTTTTTATTTTTAAATATAAAGGAAGTAGCCTAGACATTATTTTAGAAGCTGGGGGTTCGGATTCTGCGTAAGAGGCAAATGTATCCAGCAGAGCTCCTAAGACTGGAGGAATAGATGAAGATTTTACTCCCTTGTCCAGAAGGTCATACTATCTTTTTTAAATGTTCAGGTCTTGTTTGCTTACCCACTGGAAGTGATGCATCATTTTTAGTACAATGCACTGAAGGAAAGTTCTAATAAAGGTGAGGAGACATAGAATCATGCTGCTCAGACTCAACCCCCAGATTCTGTATCTTTTTCTTCAGAAGATGATTTTCTTTGCCTCTTTTGAGGAAAGGAAGAAGTAGAAAAAGAAGAAAAGAATTGGTGAGTCTTTAAAGACACAATACCCTTAGAAAGACATTGTGAAAAATAACAGTTATGTAACAAAACTTACCATAACAGCAGATGTTCTAATAAATCACTCCCAGTAGATGAAACTATTTGGGTCCTGCCACCTCTCATCAGCCTATCAGGAGCTTGATCAAAGCTCCATAAAAGGACTGTTTAGGGTGCCAAAAGCTTCAGAGCTCACTTACTCTAAGAACAGAGGCACAATAGCCCTGAGAAGGAAAAAAAACTTCTAGGAAACATAATACAAGAGTAACTATATACACAAAGGTACATACAACCATACCCTGGCAAAAAAAAAAGCATGGGGCTATGGGGAGGGTACGGCTACTGCACATACCTCTCACCTCTTAGAGCAAGAAATCTGGACAAAGCCATAAATAAAAGTAGGACAAAGGCCCAAAAAGAGGGATGATTTTTAAATACTGCTCTTATAAACTTAGAAAGTTTACGGAATGACAATTTTTGTATTAGCATAAATTTTCTGAAGAATATGAAGTCTGAAATGCGAATGTCTGTCATTATTTTCTAACTTCAGTCTTTAATGATTTACCACTAATTTGTCAGAAAACCACAATTTTATGAAAAATGGGCCAAAATATGAAGCACTAAATATACAGAACCAACTGATATTGCCAACATCCTGGTATATAGGTTCAGTGCTAACTTTACCCCCCTCTCACCCCCTAAAGGGCCCATATCTATACTGGAAGAATGCAAAGTTCCTGTAATCACAGCTGCACAGGTAAAAAAACACACTCTCCAAAGCCAAGAATACAGCATCCAAGGGACCTGACAACATCCCAGGCTGCGTTCTACAGAACAAACTGGCACTCCACCTAACTACCATGTTCAATCATTGCCTCACCTCAGGTTTTGTGCCCGCTGAATGCTGCACCATGACAGTTATCCCACTCCACAAAGGGGGAGACACGATGGACCCTGGGAACTACCACCCCATAAGCCTGATGAGCCTGGTCTGCAAGGCCATGGAACATATCATCATGGAACTCATAAACAAAGACATTGGTAATCTCCAAACTCTGGACCCCACCCAGTTAGGGTTTGTAAAAGGCAGATCATATCTCCTAAACCTGATAGACTTCTTTGAAGCAGTCACCAAAGCCGAAGACAAGGGTAAGATGGTTCACGCAGCCTATCTATATCTTGCCAAGGCTTTCAATACCATCCCCCACTCCAGAATTATAGATAAACTCACTAAACTAGGTGTAGGTTCATAGGTAAGTACTAGGCTATCTTCCCAGGGGCATTTATAAGCCTAGCCATAGTGTGTTGGCTTCCGCCACCCTTTCAGGTTAGTAACCCGGGCCTCTGTCTAGCAGGGCCCTTGAAGTGATCCCAGGGGAGAATTTACGATTACCCATCCACTCGTCAAGATTTCTCTTGAAGAGGGTCAGAGAGGGGCTGTGTCTAACATGGATTGGGATTTTATTCCAGAGTGAGGAGAGTCACTGGGACAAGAATCTATCCTCCCAGCATGTCCTGTTTATTGTTGTACAAAGGTTTAAATCACTAGAACGAGTGATTCTGAAGGGTCTTGTTTTTTTTTTTTGAGGTGAAGCATGTCCATTAATTCAGGGTTTGACATGGCCCTATAGGTCAGGCAGAGGTCACATCTGAGACTGAGTAGGTGGTAAGCAACTAAGTAGAGTTGGCGTTTTTTAGTCGTGCTTCATAGGTCAATTGTTTAAGGCCCCTGATCCTCTTAGTGAGGTACTTCTGTGGTCTTTGCAACTGTTGCAGGTGTCTAGTGAGGTACATCCCAAATGGGACATTGTACTCTATTATAGGCCTGATGAGTGAAGAGTAAAGGGGCACAATAACCATCCTTGATCTGGATGTGAAAGCCTTTGTGATCAGGTGGGCCACATAGAAGGATTTCCTGACCATTTTGGCTATGTGGTTATCAAAGGAGAGAATGCTATCCACTTGGGTACCCAGGTCCCTAATAACATCTTTTGTACATAGTGGATTACCATCTATGTGGTAGTTTGCAGGTACTTTGTTTTTCCCAAAGGGGATTACCATACACTTTTTGGTGTTTAGCTTGAGGCCGTGACTTTGACACCAGGTATTTGTCTCTGTGAGACCCTTTTGCAGGATGTCTGTGTCAGCCGGAGAGTTGATTATTGCCCCCAATTTGCAGTCATCTGCGAACTTGGTTAGCCATAGTCCCTCCATGTTTGCCTGAACTTTGGAGAAGTATATACCGAACAGGAGGGGTCCCAGGACTGAACCCTGTGGGATTCCGCTTGTAACTGGTTTTGAGTCGGACATGGCGCCTGCCACTCTTACCATGTGGGTTCTATCTGAGAGCCAGTTGGCAACCCATCTCATGACACAGGGGTTAATATTTAAGCTGGTGAGTTTGTCAATGATTCCAGAATGTGGGATGGTTTCAAATGCCTTTGCGAGGTCCAGATATGCTGTGTGAACCACCTTTCCTTCATCTATGGCTTTTGTGACTGTTTCGAAGAAGTCCACTAAGTTTAGGAGGCAAGATCTGCCCTTAAAGCGGAACTTGGTAGGATCCAGTGTCTGGAGGTTCCCAATGTCTTTGTTAATGAGCTCCATGATAATGCGTTCCATGGCTTTGCAGACTAAACTAGTCAGGCTTATAGGGTGATAGTTCCCAGGGTCAGTCATGGCGCCACCTTTGTGGAGTGGTACAACTGTTGCTGTACGCCATTCTTTGGGTACATAACCTGTATTGAGGCTAAGTTTGAACAGTGATTTGAGGTGAGGAGTTAGTTCATTTTGGAGCTCATGTAAGACACAACCTGGGATACCATCTGGTCCCATTGATGCTGTGTGTTTGGCTTTTGCGAGGGCTGTCTTTATCTGTGTGTCAGATATATCTGGAGCCCCACATTCTTCTGGAATGGATGTGAGCCCTTTTGGAGGTGGGGGGGGGGGGTGAAGTTTGCACTGAACCTGTCAGCCAAGATGTTGGCAATGTCAGTTGGTTCAGTGTATTTTTGGCCATTTTGCACTAGCTCAGAGCATATCTGAGAGTTTCCCCTAGACTCTTAACATAGTTAAAGAAGGCCTTGTGGTTATCCTTAGAGTCTTTGGCTATTTTACTTTCAAAGTTGGTCTTGGATGATTTAATGAGGGAGCGCAATTTTTTGCTGATATTAATCAGAGATGCCTTCTTATTTTGGGATTTTGTTCTATCGTGTAGGAGTTTCCTCCTTCTGTTGTAAAGTTTATTTATGGCCAGGGTCCACCAGACTGGTTTCCTCTTTTTAGAGGAGTTTGTCTTGGTCTTACTTGGGATGGCTCAGTCTATGCATTCTTGAAAGTGTTCATAGAATGCGCTTGTAAAGGATTCTGCCAATGGGGCAGCATTTTCCATTTGTTGGGGGGCTTTGAAACTTCCCACCTTGGTCTTGAGGAGTGTGAAGTTTGCTTTGGAAAAGTTTTTTACCTTGGTTTCTTTGACTGGGGGTGGGGTCAGGATGTGGATGTCCAGTGTGATTAGTTTATGGTCTGATTTCACTAATGACGAGTTTACCTCAGGTGTGGAACATATGTCCCCCATGTTGGTGATGACCAGGTCCAATATGTTGTCATCTCTTGTGGGAGTGGTGACTAGCTGTTCAAGAGCATTTGAGTTTATAAATTCAAGGAAGCGTTGGGCAAGGGCGTTTGAGCTTGAGTAGTTTTCCCAGTCGATGCTTGGGTAGTTGAAGTCACCCAGTAGCATGGTGTTGGGTAGAATCTTCATATTTTCCAGTGTTCTCAGGAATGCTGAGTGAGGTCCTGAGACAAACTGGGTAATCTGTAGCAAACTACAAATTGAAAAGCCACTTTACCCACTGTCAGATTTTGGTTTCTTTTGTTGTTTATGGAGGTGGGTTTGTCTTTTGAGCCTTGCCTAAAAAAGGCACTATGGGGGCGGCAAATGCATTGGCCAGTATTCGAAAGCCTACAGGTGACAGGTGCAAGCCATCTCTGGCAAAGCAATGTGGCTTGTCAAGCATGTCATCCCAGGCTAACAAGTACTGAATCCCCTTTGACCAACACCAGTAGCTTAGCCAATTGTTGAAACTCATCATTTTATCTTTATATTCTGGTATCATTCTGGATGAGGGCAGGATGCTATTCAGGGTCAGAGTCATACCAGCCTGGGCTACATGGTCAGAGAGTTCCTCCATGTCTCTTTTCATGTAGTCCAGGGAGGTACGTCTCAGGTTGTTTACACCAACATGTACAATGACGGAGTCATATATGTACTTGTTGTGGAGTGACCTGAGTGCTTGTGTTATGTGGCGGATCCTAGCACCAACAGGCAGCTCATGGTAACCTTCTCCTTGTTCAGTCTAGTGAGTGGGACATTAGTGTGCCTGACAATAGAGTCACCGATTACTAATGTGTTAGGTGTGTTATTTAGCCTTGAGGGCTGTGTTTGCTTGGCACACTGATTTTGTGAAGTATGTGATACCTGGCTTCTGTTGTGGGGTGGAGGTTGCTTGGATGTTTGCTATGGAGGTCTCTGCTGTTTAGGCAGGTTCTTATTTAGAGCCTCCGAGTATGTTTTTGTGTACTTCTGTGTGTTTTTTGCTGGTGCAGTTATGGCTGGTCTATGTGAAACTGGTAATGTGGTGTGAGTGTTACCCTTCTCCTCATGACTGGTTGATCCAGTCATGGGTTGAGAGAGCTTCACCTCCAGTATGGCTGTATAGCTGCATCTCTCGCATACATTTGTGTTGTTTTGGAGAAGAGGGTTGTCAGTGTACATGAGGCAATTGTTGCATTGCCTCAGGATGCCCAAATTCACCAGCTGGACTGGAGAGTATACCTGAAACTGCCCCTTGGACATGCCTGAACAGATGGCGTGAACTGTAATGCTGATTGCCCGGTAGGGACGAGCAGAGTCTTATCCTTCTTTGAAGTATAGGGTTGAAGTGCAAGCTGTCAGCTAGTGCTAGTTCTAAGGGGTTTAGTAAGTGCAAGAATTA
Organism: Protopterus annectens; assembly: GCF_019279795.1. Classification (NCBI taxonomy): domain Eukaryota; kingdom Metazoa; phylum Chordata; order Ceratodontiformes; family Protopteridae; genus Protopterus; species Protopterus annectens. The sequence continues at coordinate 1,662,812,707 of NC_056732.1, forward strand.
AACTGTCTTGTTTCTAGTGCTGGGTTGAAGTTTTACTACTTTCAAGGGAAAAACTGAAGTGCAGACTTCGTGGAGCCGGGAATACTTTTACCGCAGCTAAACTGTGCTGTGCGGTGCGCAAAACCACGCTATGCAGTTTTTAAACCAGGGAGACCAATAGACATGGAAATTGGCCCAAAATGGCTAATGAGCTACTAGTTTCTGGGCTGAGACCACTCCTCCAGGGACATATAGGCTGCTCAGAGTTCCCTCTCTCACAGTGAACTAAGAAACTTCCTTCCTATCTGAGTAAGGTATGGGAAACACAGGAACCTGGACCACAGTCCGGAATTCAGCAAGATCTGAAAACTGGACTAGACTAGCTTCAGAAAAGGCGGGAAACAAGGATATGTTTTTTTTTTTTTGTTTTGTTTTTGCAGACAGAACAAAAGTAGCTTAAAACACTTTAAAATGCACAGAGGAGGCACTTGAGTGTGTCGCCTGCGACTGTGATACAGTAGAATAAAACACAAAAATAGTACAGTAAACTTTTAACAAGTGCAGCAGAAGTTATTAAGTACAAAATAGCAATGCAGATAGCTCAATTATACCACTGAAGCACTGAATAGCCGTGTTTTAAGCGGAATTAGCATTTCCCCCTATGTCACAAGATGGGTTGCCAACTGGCTCACTGACAGAATCCACACTGTGAAAGAAACAGACTCCAAATCCGACTTCAGACCAGTGACAAGTGGAGTACCACAGGGTTCAGTCCTGGGTCCTCTCCTGTTTAGTATCTACTTCTCTGAAGTACAAGATAACACAGAAGGTCTCTGGCTAACAAAGTTCGCAGATGACTGCAAACTAGGAGCCATAATCGAAACTCCTAATGATGTAGACATCCTACAAAAGGGCCTCACTGAGACAGATGCCTGGTGTCAAAGCCATAGCCTCAAGCTCAATGCCAAAAAGTGCATTGTCATCCCCTTTGATAAAAACTCTGTATCCATGAACTACCACATAGGTCTACTTAACATCGAAAGTGTGATAAGAGACCTTGGGAAACAGGTGGACAGCAGTCTCTCCTTTGATAATCACATCGCCACAGTGGTCAGGAGATCCTTCTACATGGCACACCTCATCACAAAAGGTTTCTCATCCAGAAAAAAAGAGGTAATTGTTCCCCTGTACTCATCACTCATTAGACCCATTATAGAGTACAACGCCCCTTTTGGTATGTACTTCACAAGACATCTACAACAACTGGAAAGGCCGCAGAAATACCTCACAAAGAGGATTACTAGCCTCAAACAGATGCCCTACGCAGACCGTCTCAAAAAACTCCAACTTTACTCCTTCGCGTATCACCTACTCAGAGGCGATCTCTGCCTAACATACAAAGCCATGTTAAACCCAGAGCTGTTGGACATGCTCCATTTAAAGAAATCCCAATCCCTCTGTGCTACACGCTCTAGAGACCTAAACCTTGTCACCACAATAAACAGAACATGCTGGAGGGATAGATTCCTGCCTCATAGACTTCCCATACTCTGGAACAGACTACCTACATATGTCAAACAGAGCTCCTCATTAGCACTCTTCAAGAAAAATCTTGATGATTGGATGGGAAATAGGAAATTCACCCCAGGGATCACTTCTGTGGCTCTGTTCCAAAGGGGCACAAGAAAATAATTTTCTTGGGTGGCGAAAGCCAGGGTACCTTTTTGGCTAGGCTTATATAGGCCATAGGGCCAATAACCTAGTGCCTACCTGTGAACCTATGAGCCAAAATCTGAACATTCTGCAAAAATCTGTACAGTTGAGAGGTATGTGAACTGCAACAGTGACCTATCAGAACATCTACTGTTGTGCTAAGTTTACTCACACAACTGTACTATGTTCAACATTACAACACTGTTGAAATAGCTTAAGCTATCTGGGTAGACTACTATAGCTTATGAAGAATAAGGGAGAAGGAAGAAACTGAGAATCCAGGGCCCCATAGAGAACGTTGCCGGCAAAACCCTGTTCTGGACCTGAAAAAGGAATCCAGTTCATAATACTTTGTAAATACGTGTGCAGAGAATGATATCGCTGCTTATAAAACACCACTTGAGTCTCCCCTTTCCAAAAAGTCACCAAATAAGCCAACGCCCTGGAGGAATGGGAACTAACAATGCCTGGAAGTGTCTTGCTATTGTTAGTTTAGCAAAAAGAAATAGCATGAGACAACCATTTTGAAATGGTCTGTTTTGACACAGGTCATCTTTTCCTCTTACGTTCATAGGAGACAAAAAAACTGATCAACTTTCCTGAAGGACTGAGTTTTGTCTAGACAGAATCTGAGTTGCATGTCAACATCCAGAGAATGAAGAATTTTCTCTCCCTTGTTCTTGCTTCAGAAAAAAAAACAGAGACTGGACTGTCTAAAGGTAAACTCAAGTATTAGTTCTCATTGAATTCCTGTCCTTGTGAAAAATGAGTTAGAGTTGGCTCACCGTAAGACCTTATAACTCAGACACTCTTCTAACAGAACAGCTGTCCATGTTAATAACCTCAATTCAACCACATAAGCTGGTTCCAATACAGAAAGTGCAAGCTTTTCAAGCATAAACTTAAGACCCTAATGAGGATCCACCTGTTTTCTAGGTGGATGAATATACAATGTCCCTTTCAAAAACTGCTTGACTTCAGGATAGGTGGAAAGGGGGGGGGATCCCAAGGCAGTACACCAAAATGACTGAGAAATAAGCCTTAACAGAGAAATAAGAAAGGCCAGAGGATAATAACTGACACAAATAACTAAGTAGCAGAGACAGACATGCCTCAAAAGGGTTCAGATTCTTGGAGTGGCACCAACTAGAAAAATCTTTTCCACTAACACATATATGATTTCCTATTAGCATTTTTAGCCTCCTTCAATACCTGCTACACGTCCACAGACAGAACAAAGTGCCTGAAAGGTATTAAAATTCAAACATCCAGGTAGTCAGCTGAAGAGTTTTCAGATTGAGATGTACCAAACAACCTGTGAAGGGAGAAGTGTAAAGATGGGAAAATGTGTACTGTACACATATTTTCTATGTTGTTTCAAGATGGATCCTGACAGCCTGGGCCTGTCTTTAGGTTTCTGTTTCCTGCCAGTATTAATACTGCCAGCATGAACATTCTCAGTGTAAAAAGATCCAAAGTGGAAGATCAGAACTTAGATAAGGCGTCTGAAGATTCTTAGTAAGCAGAATAATTCAAAGGTGTTTAGTTTTAATTGGTCGGAGGCTACAGATTAACAGATACAAATTATTCTGCCTAGAAGCAATTATAAAAGAATGCAGCTTCTTGTGTCAAGGATGAAAAGACCTTGATTGCTTAGTCTCTCATGTACATGTGCTCTTAGTAATAAAGATATTTCGATACTTATGTATTATTGCAACCACATTCCAAAGAGACCTTAGTGGAAACAAAGGCAGAAAATAATAATTGGAAATGCCTGAAAACTGTTCAGACATAAGTGGTTTATGGCATAAAATAGCATCAGATCACCGCGGAATTAAGGTTACGGCTGAATGTTTTGATTGGACATATTTAAATTATGTGAAATGTCTCGTGTAAGCTTTTAATTCATAACAAGTTATACATCATTAGACAAGCACAAATAAAAGGTCACTATGCAGAATGTTTTGAATCTACAGCATTTGGTCTATCCAAAAATAAAGAAATCACAACCAAACCTACATGATGGTCTGTAGATGTCCTTTTGACAATTTCTGCAACTGCTGGCAGTGTAAGGGACATCCCTCCCCATATCTAGATCCTTAATTTTCCAAACAATGCATATTTACATTGCACCATTACCCTGAGATGGTTTTATACTTTTCAAGTCTGGTTCATTCATTTGTAGTGAATGGTTATTTTTGGAGTACACGCATGGGTTTGGGAGACTTTTCCTGTAATGCAGCACAGGATCAAAGACTGCCCTGTGACCCCCCCCCCCCCCCACCAACACACACTTTGACCGATTTGGCTCCTGATTTAACGGAACTCAACCTGCTAGAAAAGAAGTGTGGAGAAAGCCTAAAAGTACAGATGAATGGTCAATATTTTGAATATACAGTTACTAAGCTGCTATCGGCAGTTACGTATTATCCAGCTGTTTGGAATATGGTTACGATAATAGGCAAGTACAGATTTTTCTACTCTGCTGAAGTGTGTTAACAAACCAATGTCTTGCCTGAGTAAATCTAGTCTATAGGGAAACCTATGTTAATTGCCCTTGGTCAATTTTAAAAGTAGGAAGAACCACTGTTGCCTCGGCCTAAAGGTAATCACTACCACCACAGTCTTCAGGGAGTTCTTCTGGATCTTTTGAAGAGCCCTGGATGTCAGCAGAAATGGTGAAAAAGCATGAAGGAATATTCCCATCAATAAGAATGAGAAGGCATCTGTCTTCCAGATTTGTTTGCAAAGAATCCTAGAACAGAATTTCTTCAGCTGTTTGTTTTAACAGAAAGCAAACAGATCTAGTTGAAGTGTTCCCCAGAGTTGATTAATTCTTGGAAGACCCCAATACAAAGTTTCCATTGATGGGGGTATGTCCCAGTCTTACTTAACTTATCTGCTACAATGTTTTGCTCTTAGTGAATGAATGAGGCCTGAAGAGTGAACTTGAGCTGATCTGCTATATCCCAGGTTATCACAGCAAGTCTGCAAAGGGGGTAAGACCTAGTATAGTTCTTTCTATTTATGTACTTCATCACTGTTCATAGGTAGGTACTAGGCTATTGGCCCTAGGGCCTATATAAGCCTAGCCAAAAAGGTACCCTGGCTTTCGCCACCCAAGAAAATTATTTTCCTGTGCCCCTGTCGAGCAGAGCCACAGAAGTGATCCCGGGGTGAATTTCCTATTTCCCATCCAATCATCAAGAGTGCTAATGAGGAGCTTTGTTTGATATAGACAGGTAGTTTGTTCTAGAGTATGGGAAGTCTCTGGGACAGGAATCTATCCCTCCAGCATGTTCTGTTTATTGTGGTGACAAGGTTTAGGTCCCTAGATGTGTAGCTCGGAAGGATTGGGATTTCTTTAAGTGGAACATGTCCAGCAGCTCTGGGTTTGACATAGCTTTGTATGTTAGGTAGAGATCACCTCTGAGTAGGCGATATGCGATGGAGTAAAGCTGGAGTTTTTTGAGATGGTCTGCGTAGGGCCTGTAGACTGTGGTCTTCCTTGTGAAAACTTGTAAAGCTCCTGGAGACTAGAGATGATTTATGACTTGCAAAGTACTAACTACTACCATTACCTCTTTGATATTTATGTGCTTTTGTCTGTCACCTTTGCTGCATAGCCTTAAACTCAGTGCCAGATCATGGTCAAATGAGGCCCTAGGTAAGGTAATGGATCAGCCCCACCCCCACAGCCATTCCAGTGTCTCATGATTAGGCTAATGCTCCCCGTTAACCATAAACACTATTCAAACCAGTCGGTGTACATTCTATTTTCTTCTTTAGTTCTACAATGATCACAGACATTTGGATTTAATTTAAAACTTTTATTTCAAATTTAATAGCACAAACACTGATAGCCATTTGCTAAACTAAACAATACAGTCTCACAATGAAAACAGGCTTAGCATGAACAACAGTAAACTTCTCTGCCCTTTGATACTCACATTCATTTAAAATGCACTGAAACCCACATTCAAGGAAAATGCATCTGGCCAGTGGCAGGTTAAGTTTACCTTTGGGTGGTTTTAAAACCATGGGCCCCTTCACACCTTTTTAGGACTGTGCATACATGCAGGTGTTCTTTGATTCACCTTCCTGATTGTATTAAATTACATTCCTTGTATAATTCATCACCAGTTGTTAGAGTGTGTTTTAAATTTGTAATTTTGAACATTTTTCCAGTAAGCAATGAAACAAAATGTATGACCCAATAATGACAATACTACGCATTTCAGAACATTTCAACCATAAAATGACACTCAAACTTCTGTTATTACAATCCACCAATATCAGTCAATATGCACAATCCCTGCAGAAGTAAAAGTCATTTCAATAATTCCGCATTTAAAGCAAACTGTAACCAGTGAAGAGGCTGCTGCTGGCAAATAACTTTGCATTTCAATGTTTCATCTACAAATTCAGTGTCTGCTGCCCTTAAAGAATATACTTCCTATGTTACATTAAAAAAAATGCAGCAGGGCTAGCCACACGGCAGTGTAAACCTTGACTCTAGATGATTGTTACTGAAGAAGTGACACCCTGACCCCATGTACAAAAATGTGAAAAAGGGGTGATGGATGAATGGTTACATTAAAAAAGTTGGTGTGCTAGTAATACTGTAATAGGGAATGGCTGGCAAACAGACATGTTCACAGCTACAAGGCATCTCATCCAAAGGAGGGCACACGTAGGAGTGCTGCACCCTCCCCCTCCCCTTATGCATACATACACACACACACACACACACACACACACACACACACACACACACACACACACACACACACACACACACACACACTATAAAGGAAACAACATCTGTACACTCACCAGAACAGATCCATGCTGACACACACCTGCTATAAAGGAAAGAGCATCTGTGCACTCACCAGAACAGATCCATGCTGCATATCCAAATGTATCTCTTCAGCTTCTACTTAAATCTCCCACACAGGTTTACATGATGTTAGGACACTGTGCTAATGAGGAGGTTTCTGGGGATTACAGAAGTTGCAAGATAAAGAAGTTCTCCTGCGAGGTCCTAATTCTTGCTGTGTTTATGGAAGGATCTTGCAGTTTTTTTTTTATTTATCATTTTTAACTTTTTTTTATTGAAGCTGAAGCCCCTGCCAGCAAGCCCCCCCCCCCCCCCAGCCAACACAAGCCCTAGGCAGCTGCCTTGGTCACCTAGTACTAGATCCAGCTCTGCTTGCACTTTCACACCTTTGGAAACCACTAGTCAGGCTAGGTCTGAAGTGAAGCCTGGATTCTGACAGAGAGATGGCCTACCCACCACAGAACCTCTCTCCTTATAAACCCCAAAACGGGGATCTGAAAATATAAAAGATGTTCGTGATGAGTCCAGAATAACCTGAGATATGAAAGCAGCGGTGGCACAGCGGTAGCGTTGCCTCACAGCAAGAGGGTCTCCCGTTCCATTCTCGGCTGGAGTGCCTTCTGTGTGGAGTCTGCATGTCCTCCCCGCGGTCAAGTGGCGTTCGAAAGACATGCATAGAATGGGCATGCCTTTGTTGAAGGTTGAGCATCGAGCTGGCACCTTGACACCATAAAAATCTACTGCCAATCATTAGCGGACCGGAGTTCCGCTGTGGCGACCCCTAACCGAGAAAAGCCGAAAGCAGAACAACAACTACTAAGGGACTTTTCTCATGTGAAGTCTGGAAAGTAGAATCATAAGAATCTTAGACATAATGTACCCCCAGAATCCTAAAAATTCTCTGGTAGAAACCTGGCTTTAATTGAAAAAACTCAGGAAGAACTTTTGTAACATCTCTACTCTGTCTGTAGGGAGAAAGCACATCCCCCAGAAAAATTTTATGGAAAAAATTCTGTTAGACGGGATGAGAGAAGATTTTTAAGTTCACTTGAAAACCCATACCCAGTAGAATATTCTGGACACTTGCTAAAAGCTGTTGACAACTGGAAGGCGAGTCTTCAAATATAAGACAATCATCTAACTATGAAAAACGTGAATGATTTGAAGATTGCAATAACCAATTACAGGAGCCAGACACTATCTATTTATCATCTGAGCAGTAGATAGTTCAAACTGTAAGACACAAATTGATAATGTGTGTTAGAAAATCTTAAAGAAAATTCTGAATTGTTTGTCAATGAGAATGTAGTGGTAGGCATATTTTAAGTTTAACCATGAAAGCTAGTAAAGACAGAAGGGGCAACAGGCTTTGAAAAGATAATATTTTGAACTCTGAGACCTTGACAGATTGTGAAAGGATAGACCTAGTACATGCCTCCAAGTCTCCTCTTTCTTTGGTACCAGAAAAATTGTGGAATTAAAACTGTTTGCTCCTCTGGCAATGCGGTACTGGTTATATTACTACTTGAGAAAATATTTGTTCCAGAACTTGAGGAAACAGACCTAACTGGTTTACTGAATAAGAACTACATCACTGGAAAGGATGAATTTTCTCCCACTGCCAAGGTACCAGAAAAATCGTGGAATTAAAACTGTTTGCTCCTCTGGCAATGCGCTACTGGTTATATTACTACTTGAGAAAATATTTGTTCCAGAACTTGAGGAAACAGACCTAACTGGTTTACTGAATAAGAACTACATCACTGGAAAGGATGAATTTTCTCCCACTGCCAAGTGTACCCTTGTTGAATGACTTTGAGAATCTATTTGTTCTAAACAATCTGGTGCCATAAAGGAAGCTGTAGACCCAGAGAAGGAGTGCCAGGGTGGGAGGAGGTAGGGCTTGAAGAGACTAGTAGTTATACTAACTATTTGGAATGTCCTTGATTCTTAAAGTTTCTCCCTTTCTCTCTGGAGCCTCCTTGATACTGCTTATTAAAATTCTATTTGGAGGCACCTTGCTGCTTGAATTGCTTTTTGAAAAAGTCACTGATAAGGAATGAAAGTTTTTATTTTCATTATAAAATGAAGGCTGATAGACCTGGGTAACTCCTTGAATCAACTTTTCAGTCTCAACAGGCTTCTTAAGTATTCCAGTTGTAAAAGGGTCAAATAGAACTTCATTGTCCAGGAGGTGAATTTAAAATTTTAGTTTTAATATATTCAAGAAGATTTTGAGAATGTAGCCAAACAAATCTTATCTTGACTGACCCTGAGGCAGCAGGCCTGGAGGCAATACCAGCAGTGTCATAAGACCACTTTAAGGCATGCTTAATTACATAAAAAACAGATGGTAAAGAGGAATTCAAATAAGTTTTTACCTCAGAAGAGGGAAAGTAAACAGTTAACTTTTTCAATCATCTAAAGACAGAAGTAAGAAGCACACTGTTAGTCCCCAAAAGAACAATTTCCTGCCTCTAGCACATAAACCCTACAACAAAATTTAGGAAACTCTGTTAAAAATAGATAAAAAATACATTTTTACAGTTTGTTCACATAAGCATTTACACAGTAAAATTCACCTGACTAGTAGTGACAGTCCAACATGTAAAGATTTTCTAGTTTAAAAAAATGCAATAATTTAACAGGAAAAAAAAACACAAGTTTTCTGCAAAAAAATATTGTGGTACGTTTTTCCCTGCAGAGAACTTATCTGCCCAGCCCTGAAGTATTGCTAGCTGACTGACCATCCTTTTATGGAGCTTTGCTCGAGCTCCTGACAGTTCCAGCATGTACAGGGTGCTGTAAAGGTATGAAAAGATGGAGGCAGACATATGTCCAAAATAGCTTAGGCTATTGCAACATGATATTTTGCATTCTACTATTCTTTCTAAGGGTCTCTAAGATCAAAATGTGAAGAAGAAAAAGAAGTAATGTGCTTTGTATTTTTTAGGTACATCAGCTTGTACATAATGTCAAGGAACCAATACATGACATACATCTATAAAGGTACCCAGTACCTCTTCCCTGACTACAATTTGAGGAATCCCCCCTGGTCCCTCTGATATAACCAACAGAGGTACTCCCTTCTAAGCCAAAACAGCTGTCTGATCAGTTGAGCAAGACATGCAAATAGGCTGCACCTTATCAGCCTCTGATGGGATAATGGACAGCAGGAGCAGTCTAAGGGTTGATCTAGTGCCACAGCAGAGGAGTCTGGGTCAGACTAGACTGTTTTCAATTTTTCTGAGCTTCTTCTTTGGCTGTAGATGAATGTCTAAAAGGGAAGATTTAGAAGTCATCTTACCATGTGAGAGCTCCTTAAGATGCTAATTCTCAAGAAAAAATTTAGGAGAAGATAAGCAACTTGTGAGGGTTTTAGGCACAAATGGCAGTTGAAACACTCTTTATGATTATGAGATGGACCTATGCAGAGCAAACATTTACTGTGATGAGCTCCATATGGCATCTGCATCCCTTAGTCATATTTTTTCCTCTTGCTGGAATTTTGTAAATAATCCTGTGTCATTTGTGAATATTAATATGATTCATATGCTTGTCTTACACATGTAAGAGAACTATATGCTATGTGGATATTAAGCTATGTTATGTACTGAACTTCAAGAATGTAACTGCAGTGTACCCTATTGGAAAAGAACAGAAATGTATATAAACTATATACCTGTGCAAATGTATGTTTTAATAATAGAAGCTGAAACATACAGAGTTAACTTGCAAATCCTCAAGAAAATAAGTTGAAGTTGTTTTACAATTATGTTATCTCTCAGTTTCAGCAAGAAGACAGGATGTCTAGAGCTAGAAATGTTTCTATTGTCTTGAAAGAAAAGTAATTACTGGGTTTAAAATGTAAACATCTGAGAGATATGTAATTCTCACACAGAGATGCTAAAATTTTAAGTTTCTGTTAGTCTGGGAACTGAAGGCAGGTGACAAAGAGTGATGTCATCCGAGCTGACCCAGCAGTAATGTTTGATAGTAATTTAAGAACTCTCTCAGAGACACATTTTGCATTTTGTATTTGACCTAGAAACATCCATCTTCAGCACTTTTGCCTTGCTATGTAAGTAAGTCTAGGGTACAGTAATATATTTTAGAGATATGAATATAGTAAAGACTAGTTTAAATGCTTTCTGTATTTATTTGAGACTGTCCTGCAATATTGTTTTAAAATATTTCCTGTGATTCTGAACTCTGTAGATACTGTTTTGTTTGAGTATTGTCTTGTTCTTTTATTTATTGTTAAATACATTTAAAACTATCTTTGAGGCTGATATTTGTGAGACATATTTAAGCTCTTAGATTACTTACATATGTATCTGGTGACACTGTACAGGCCACTCCTAAATAGCCTTGGTCTTGGTCAGACTACCATTTGGATAATAGTAACATTACACAGTGGGATTGGTCACCCTTTAGTAAGGGCCTAAAGTAACTGATAAAGAGCTAATTGGTGGCAGTGATAACTACCTTATAGTCTGGGCAGAAGGGGGCATAGCTAGTTAACCTGTGCCAGCCTTCCCCAGGAGTGTCTGTGTGTTTGTATATAAATCAAATCTCAAAGTGTGTGTGTCAGCTACTTGGCAAGGACACGAAGCACTGGTTGGACAGAGAGGGTACTGGACGTTTTGGCTTGACTGCTCGACTGAGATCTTAACCCTATAGCTGTGCCAGTGGGGAGTCTTATTGCGGATCTAGAGAGAGAGAGGGAGAAACCAGTCCCAGACTGAATGTGATCTCTGTGTGCTCTTAAGGGAAATTGTAGTTTATTGTGTGTGTACTTGTAATCCTTCTATTGTGTATGTCCCTCACTGCTGCCAGTGGTGAGGATTGAGGCTCCTTGATTACTGTGCCAGTACAGAGGCATCACACATACATGAAAAATACCAAAATTAAGCCATAAAGTAATGAAAAGAGGAAATGTCTTTAATGGAATACTTATTTGCCCAATAGAATGGAAGGAGGCACAGGTCCCACAGCTGAAAAACTGAAAGACAAGCTGGCAGCAAGAAAGAGCTGAGTTTTTTCAAACCCGCATGCCCTTTATGTACCACTTTACATTTTCAAACTTTGGTCATATAGATATCAGATATGTAATACAAGATGAAGACTCCCAAGCTTTGGTATGCTGGCCAGGATTTACCTTTCTGACAAATGTGTAAAATGAAAGTCATGTACTCACCATAACTATGCATCTTTGTTGTCCTTTTTCACTCTTTCTCAACCAATGGGTCTTGGATCCATTTCTAGATTCTAGCATCTGACTATCAAGCTCCTCTCTTTACCCATAATGCCCCTGACAACTGCATTACCTCAAATCAAGTTTGCTGCTACTGTATTATCTTTGAAATATAAAACATTATCATAATACTGCAGAAAAAAAAAGAAAAATAATAACAGAACAGGGACTCAAACAGGAACGGTGGTTCCTAACAAAAATCTTCATCAAGTCACTCCCAAAGGCATAGATAGGCAGAAGGTGTGTGTGTGTGGGGGGGGGGGGGGGTTGAGGAAGAATGAAAATGAACAACATAGCTACATAGTTATGGTGAGTACATAACTTTTATATCTGATGTTGTCATTTTCATTAGTTCTTCAATGAATGGGACAGAGTCCCCAGCTACAGCAACACTGAGTGGCCCTGGGAGGATGATAATGAGAAGAATGATGAAAAAAATCGAAAGATATATGTCATAAAAGCAATGCGCAATATTATAATGGATCAGGATCTATTATGCACTATCACAAATAATAAACTAAACTTATCAGCACAGGCAGAAAAATGTAGAATATACATAGATAAATATAAAAGAAAAGTACAAAATAAGCAATTTGTAGATGACCCAGAAAAGTTTTATACAGAATTGGGAAACAAGGCAAAAGGATTTGAAAGACCACCAAAAAAAAAAGATGAAATAGATACATTTTGGAGATGTATTTATGAAGATCCTGCAGAACATAACAAAGATGCTAAATGGATAGAAGAAGTAAAAGAAAGTATAAGAAGTTCAAAGGTACAGGATATGAAATGGGATGAAGTAACAGCCAGAGAGATTGAAACAAAGTTAAGAAAAGCCTCTAACTGGAAAACACCAGGCCCAGATGCAGTACCTAACTTCTAGTTAAAAGTATTAACATCTTTGCATGAAGATTTGGCCATGAATAAAAACTATTTATTTGAGCACCCTGAACAGACACCTACCTGGCTAACAACAGGAAAAACAATGGTCCTATTTAAGGGTGACCCTGCAAGCTACCCTACAAATTATAGACCAATAACTTGCCTTCCAACTACGTATAAACTATACACCAGAATTGATGCCGATAGAATGTATAGTCATTTAGAAGAAAACTCAATCAAGACAATAGAACAAAAGGGCAATAAAAGAAAGTCATATGGAACAAAGGATCATCTGTTCCTAAATAAAGTCATAATGGAAACCTGTAAAAAGGGGCAAAATCTAAGTATGGCATGGACTGACTACAAAAAAATGTAGTATCCCACATTCATGAATAAAAGAGTGCTTAAAATGTATAAGATACATCCTACACTGATCAGCAACATTACAGTGACCAGGAAACAGTGGCAGACCACTTTGCAATTAAGCCATGATAAAGGACAAATTATTATTCCAGGGATAAAAATCCAAAGGTGGATATTCCACGGTGACTCCCTGTCACCTCTGCTACTCCGTCTTGCCATTAACCCATTAAGCTATCTACTTAACAGATTAGGCCATGACTATAATTTAGCTCCTAGAAAACAACAAAGTGTAAAGACTTCTCATCTTCTCTTTGTCAATGATTTAAAACTATATAGCTCATCAGATGAGGAACTGAAAGCACAACTGCAAGTAGTCAAAACTTTTTCAGATGATATAAGAATGTCACTTGGTCATGATAAGTGTGCAAAAACAACCTTTAAAGCAGGAAAACTGCAGCACCAAGAAAGCATCAGTTTGGGACAATAATGTGATATAAAAGAACTTGAGCAAAAGGGACTGTATAAATATTTGGGAAATGATGAAGGATCAACAATAAAACATGAACAAATGTGCATAAAATTTAGTAAGGAATATTTTAGAAGACTTAAATTAATCCTGAAAACAGCATTAGCATCTAGAAACCAAATTCAAGCTACAAACCAATTTGTTCTTCCTGTCCTAACTTACAGTTTTGGAGTGATTGACTGGCCCCAAAATGTGTTGGATAGATGAGACAGGAAAACAAGATGGATGCTTCATGCTCACCAGATGATTTATAAAAATCAATGCATAGCAAGATTATATATCCCCTGTTCTGAAGGAGGTATGGGCCACCTTGAAATTGATTACATGTAGAGATCTACAATTGTGGGACTGCACACATACCTGCTGACCTCACAGGACCAAATATAGTGAAAGTTTTGAAACATGAGGAGAATAACTCTAAGATTACTTTCCTGCTTAGTCTAGCAGAAGCATATCGATGTCAAGCAGGAATGGAAATCAAACCAGAAGTAAATAAAAATCAGGCAGCAACTGAATGTGCCAAAAACAAAAGAAAAAATATAAGGTGGAAAATGCATAAATATAGTTGCAAGTAAGAAAACTTCTGGAAAAGCCTCATGTTGAACAGGATCAAATGCAGGAATAGTTAAAGACAGGTGAATTCAAGCTAAAAGATGAAAGGTTGATATTGGTGGTCCAAGATAGTGGGCTCTGCACACACAGGTTTACAAAGTCCATTGAACATGTGGAAGAAAAAAGAAAATGTAGGTTTTGTAAAACAGAACTGGAAACAGTCGCACACCTCATTGCTGATTGTGACATACTAATGGCAGAAGGACTGTATATTGAAAGGCATAATAACCTGCCAAGACTGTTGCACTGGGGATTGTGTAAACACTATGGAATGGAAGTAATTGAAAAATAAACTGGAAACATGAGCCACAAAGCATCAGAGAAAATGATGAAGTCTACATCACATGGGATCGCACATTACCAACAGTTCAAAAGACAGATGCATGAAAACCAGATACAGTGGTCCATGAAAAGAAGACAAAATTAACATTAATCATTGAAATTGCTACACCCAGTGACTACAGTGTCTTGCACAGAGAGAGAGAGAGAGAGAGACAAAGTCATAAAATTCCAGGATTTGCAGGCAGAAATGAGAGCAATGTGGAAGAAAGATACCCAGACAGTTCCAATAGTAGTAGGAGCAATGGGTCTTATAAAAACAATCTATAATCGTATTTAGATACTGTACCAATACATGTAACTCCTTATGAATTGCAGAAGGAGTCATTACTGGGCACGTTATGGGTGCTGCAAAGAGTACTTCTGGCTGACATCAAAGACTGAAACAATACTAATTTCATGAACTTTAATCATACTTTGACTTAGGAATGGGGACCATTCATGCCATGGTAATAGAAACCCAAGAGACTTGGAGAAGTTAAAAAACAGAATGATAAATATCAGCACAGACAGAAAAATTTAGAAGATATGCAGATAAATATAATGATAAATGTGCAAAAGCAACTTTTAAAGCACCAGAAAAACATCAGTTTGGGAGAGAAATGTGATATAACATAACTTAAAAAACTCAGTAAGGAATATTTTAGAAGGCTTAAATAAATATTAAAAACAGCAGTGACATCTAGGAACAAGGTCCAAGCTGTAAACCAAATTGCTCTTCCTGTCCTAATTTACAGTTTTGAAGTGGTTGACTGGCCCCAAAAGGTGTTGGATAGCTTATACAGGAAAACATGAAGGATGCTTCATGCTCAAATGATTTATAAAAATCAGTGCATACCAAAACTATATATTCCCTGTTCTTAACGAGGTATGGGCCTCCTCAAAATTCATTACATGTATAGATCTGTGATAGTGGGACTGCATACATATCTGCTGACCTCACAAGATCCAAACATAGTGAAAGCTTTGGTACATGAGGAGAACAAATCTAAGATGACTTCCCTACTTAGTTTAGCAGAAGCATATCGGTGTCAAGTAGGAATGGAAAGCAAACCAGAAGTAGATAAAAATCAGGTAGCAAATGAATGTGCTAACAAACAAAAGAAGTAATATAAGGTGAAGAATCAGATGAGACAGCAAGGCATGCGGAAAATGCATAAATATAGTTGGAAGTACAGAAAATTCTTGGAATAACCTCATGCTGATCAAGATCGAATGCAGGAATGGTTAAGGAAAGGTGAATTTAAACCAAAAGATGAAAGGTTCATATTGGTTGTCCAAGACAGTGGACTACGTACATGTTGGTTTACAAAGTCCATTGAACTTGTGGGAGAAACAGACAAATGTAGGTTTTGTAAAACAGAATTAGAAACAGTTGCACATCTTGTTGTTGGTTGTGCTATACTAATGGCAGAAGGACTGTATACTGAAAGGCATAATAATGTAGCAAGACTGTTGCTTCATTATAATGTGCAAACATTATAATACTGAAGTAGCTGAAAAACACTGGAAACATGAGCCACAAAGCATCACAGAAAATAATGAACTTTATATCACATGGGATCACTCATTACCAAACTGTTTAAAAATAGATGCAAGAAAACCAGATATAGTAGTCCGTGAAAAGAAGGCAAAAGTAGTATTGATTATTGAAATCACTACACCCAGTGACTACAGTGTCTTATATACAGAGAAACACAAAGTCATAAAGTACCAGGATTTGCAGGCAGAAACAAGGGCAATGTGGAAGAAAGATACCCAGAAAGTTCCCGTAGTAGTATGAGCAACAAGTCTTATAAAAAAGAATTTACAATCATACTTAGATATGTTACCGATATATGTAACTCTGTATGAATTATAGAAGGAGTCATTACTGGGCACATTGCGGGTGCTGCGAAGAGCACTTCTGACTAACATCAATGATTGAAATAATACTAATTTCATGAACTTTAATTACACCTTAACTTAGGAATGGTGTCCATTCCTGTCATGGTATTAGAAACCAAAAGACTTGGAGACATTAAAAAGAGGATGTTCGGAAGAAGCACAGAACTGAATGGACATTGAAAGGAGGACAGAGTAGATGAGACCATAAGAAGGGAAACCACACTTGCCGAGGCCAAAAGGGGGCAGGCTGCCCCTATTTCTGGAGGTGATATCCAACTTGTAATGAGCAGTAAAGGTATGAGCATTAGACCAAGTGGCAGTGCATAAATATCATCAATGGAAGCGCTGGCCCAAAAAGCAGCTGACATAGCCATTGATTTAGTTGAATATGCTTTTGGTTGTCTTGGCAAGGTTAAACCTCTTGAAGAGTAAACATCAGAAATACAAACATTTATCTATTTGGCTAGTGTAGTTTTTGATACTGGTTTCCCAATTTATTCTTGGAAAATGAAGCAAACAGTTGATCAGTTTTTCTAAAATCTTTTGTCCTGTGAAGACAGAAACAAAGTTGCCTATGTACATTTAAAATGTGACAAATGCATTCTCCTTTACTGTCAAATTTGGGAAAGAAAACTGGCAAGTTGACGAATTGATTGAAGTTTGTTTCTGAGGCAACTTTAGGTAAAAAGGAAGAATTAGAGCATAAGGAAACCCTATCTTTATAGAAAATCAAATAAGGAACTTTTGAACAGAGTACTTGGAGTTCAAGGATTCACCTCAGAGAAGTTATAGCCACAATAAAGACTGTTTTGTAAGAAAGAATTTGAGATCTGCTTTAGCCGAGGGGCTCAAAGGGTGACTGTACTAAACTTTGTAATACAATAGTAAGATCCTGAGGTGGAGTAAGATCCTTTATCGTAGGTCTAAGTAAAAATGTACTCTTAGGAAATGCCTTAAATAACTTGGATCAAGCTAAACAGAAAGCAGTGTCTCCAATGTGGAAGTTAGAGATGGCTGCCAGCTAAAGTTTGATGGTGGGGAAACTCGACTCACCCTGAAAAATAGAGGCAAGAAAATCTAAAACAGGAGAGACTGGAGTAGTGGAAGGATCCAACTCTCTCTGCTGAGCCCAAAAAGAAAACCTTTTCCATTTACTTTTATAAATCTTTCTTATGGAGGGCTTCTGAAATTAAAATAAAATCTGGCAAACTGGGGGGAAAAGCCTGGAATGTCTAGCCATCACTGGAATTGGACAAACCATGCAGTCAACTTGAGACATGCAATGTCTGGATGAGTCATCCCTGACATGTGAAAGGAGGTCTGGACTGGAGCCCAGTGTCCAAGGAGAACAGAGTACATGAGACCATAAGAAGGGAAACCACACTTGCCGAGGCCAAAAGGGGGCAATGAGGACAACCTTGCTCTTAAACTGGAGTGCTTTCTGAAGGAATTTGGGGATTAGAGGCAGGGGCCAAATGTGGGCTACAGAATCTGTTAGGTTCATAGGTGTTTACTAGGCTACCAACCACAAGGGCCTTTTTAAGCCTAGTCATGCATCCCAAATCACTGACAAGTTATGATACCCTTTGTGACACTAGGTGAAGGCTGCCAGGCTAGCCAAATAGAATTTGGTACATAACTCTGTCATTTGTAAATATGAATATAAACTACAAGCTTGTTTTCTTGGTGGAAAGAATATGCTGTGAAATGTTGAACTTAAAACAATGTAGCAACATTGCCCTCTGCTGTAAAGAAAGCTAAATCAAGCATATCTGTCCTTTGAAGTTAAAATTATTTCATGTCTGTCCTTTGAAATTAAAAATTTGGAGGCATTCCATCTGGGCTAGCACATTCTTTCTATTGTTTTGACTTAAGGAATAATTACTAGAGTTTACTTGTGGAATGTCTTTTACTGCTCTGCTTCCTGACCAGATGCAAGATAACAAAAAGGAGATGTTAAAAATGTAAATGTTGAGCTTCTGTTGACCTGGGAACAAAATCAGAATCAGGGCCCAGCAGAAATGTTTGTTAGCAATTTTAAAAACTATTTCTCAGAGAGACTCTAAGCATTTTTGTCTTGACCATCCAATTCAGCACTGCCTTTTGCTCTACATGTGTAAGTTATTTTAGAATTGTATTTTCTTAGAAGTAGCTAGAAACTAGAACGATTAGACTAAGTGTTTTTCTTTGCTGTTAAAACTGTACTGCTGTGTTATTTTAAGTATTTTTCTGTGATCTCTGAACTCTTGACTAGCACTGTGTAATAGAAATATACCTTACACATACAGAGCAAAAGGCAGTGCTGAGTTGGATGGTCAAGACAAAAATGCTTAGAGTCTCTGTGAGAAATAGTTTTTAAAATCACTAACAAACATTTCTGCTGGGCCATCCCAAATTACATCATACTGATTTAGTTCCCAGGCCAACAGAAGCTCAACATTTACATTTTTAACATCTCCTTTTTATCTTGCAGCTGGTCAGGAAGCAGAACAGTAAAAGACATTCCACAAGTAAATTCTAGTAATTATTACTTAAGTTACAAATATAGAAAGAATGTGCTAGCCCAGATGGAATGACTCCGAATTTTTAATTTCAAAGGACAGGCATGAAATAATTTTAACTTCAAAGGACATAGCTTAGCTTTCTTTACAGCAGAGGGCAATGTTGCTATATTGTTTTAAGTTTAGCATTTCACAGCATATTCTTTCAACCAAGAAAACAAACTTGTAGTTTATATTCATATTTACATGTACCAAATTTTACTTGGCTAGGCTGGCAGCCTTCACCTGTCGTCACACCCTTGATAAGTGTAAGTATGGGCCTGGGAGATGAACCATTTACATGTTAATTGTTTGCATCAGAGACATAGGTGCCAAACCAGGGATGAATTTCTGGTTTCCCATCTAATTGTCCAAGTTGCACTTGAATTAGATTAGGGAGGAACTCTGCTTCGCATGGATGGGGAGTCTGTTCCATAGATGGGGTAGTCTTTGGGATACATACCTATCTCTCCAGCAGGTCCTATTTATATCACAGGCAAGGTTTAAGTCTTTAGAATGGGTAGTTCTGGTACTGTTTGTTTTGTGGATATGCAGGGAGTCCATCAGAGTGGGGTCTGACAATGCACTGTATGCCAGGCATAGATCTTCCCTCAAAAGCCTGTAGGAGACAGAATACAGGGATAGGGCCTTGAGGCTGTCTGCATAGGACATATTGCTTATGCCTTGTATTCTTTTAGTGAGGAACCTCTGTGGATGCTCCAGTTGTTGGATATGCCTGGTTAGGTACATATCAAAGGGGGCTGAATACAGTGGAACAATAACTTCCTTGGAATTAGATGCCATACCTTTGTTTATAAGTTGTGCAACATAGAATGATTTCCTCACCACTGTAGACACATGATTATCAAAGGCTAGATTACTATCTATGTGTGTCCCTAAGTCCCTAACTGCTGGGTCAACTCTAAGGGGTGTGTTGTCAATGTGATAGTTACCAGGAATGGATGACTTCCCAAAGGATACTATTATGCATTTCTTGGCATTTAGTTTTAGTCCATGACTCTGACACCAAACTGTTTGTCTGTATTAGCCCCTCCTGGAGAACATTTGTGTCAGTGTGAGATTCAATGACAGCTCCTAATTTGCAATCATCTGCAAATTTAGTCAGCCAGAGACCACTGACATTGGCCTTTACAACTACAGTTGTTTCAATGGTGTCTATGATGTAAACTGTTTACAACTAAAGTGATATAATTTTGTATGTTTTTCATTTATATAAATTTAAGATTGCCTTTGTCTAATATGGAAATTTAATAAAGATGTTGGAAAATAAAAACAAGAGGCGGGCCATCTAAAGACCCTGGAAACTTCAGACCCATAAGTGTCACTAGTCTTATATGTAAAGCCATGGAAAGAATTATCATGGAGATGATTGACAGAGATGCAGTAAACCTCCAGACACTGGACCCAACCCAGTTTGGTTTTGTCAAGGGCAGATCATGCCTACTCCCCTTTATGCAGAAGGATGACTGTTGCCTTTCTCCATTCATGAGGCATGAAGCTTGTTTGGAGGCTACAGTTAAACAGTAATTCCAGAGGCCCTGATAGGCCATGTTTCTTGCTATTTAGAAGGCATCCTGTGATATTCTCTGGGCCCATTGACACAGTATCCTTGGTCTTAGAGCATTAAGAACTTGCTCCCTAGTGATAGTAGGGGGAATTACATTTAATAATATTTCCTGAGGGAAGGTTGAGGGGGAGAAAGTAGTATAGTTGGAGCTGTATTTATTAACCAGGAGGTTTTCTATATCTTCTGGCTTAGTATAGGTGGCTCCATTTACAATGAACTCTGCACACAATTGTGTATTGCCTTTGAGGCTGCAGACATAGCTACAGAATGCTTTGTGGTTTGTCCTTGGCCTGGGAGGCCAAACTTACCTCAAATTTGGCTTTAGTAGACTTTACTTGTCCTCTGAGTTGTTTGTTCAATTTAATGAGAGTGCTTTTATCCTGCTGGGTGCTGCACCTCCTAGTTTTTGCCATGATTTTCTTCCTTCTGTTATACATCCAATTGATTTTGTGATTCCACTAGGGTCGCTTATTTTTTGAGTTAGTTTTGTACTTCTTTCTGGTGGGTACAGCTGCCTCTATGCAGCTATTAATGTGCTTGTACAGTGTTTCTGTGAACAGCTCTGCACAGGCAGAAGTGTTTTCAGGGTTTAAAGGGGCTTTAAATTTTGCCAGGTTCTCACTTAATAGCTGGGGGTCCAGGTTTTATTTTTACTTCAAAGTAGACCACTTTGTGGTCTGACCTTACTAGAGAAGGCATTACAGTAGGGGGAGTGCAGCACTCTCCCATATTAGTGAGGACCAGATCCAGAATGGTTGCACCCCTGGTTAGTGTATTGACTATCTGGTCCAGGGAGCTTGTGTTTACAAAATCCAGGAATCTGTGCATGTACGTTTGATGTCCTATAGGATTCACAGGTAACATTGGGGTAATTAAAATCACCCATGAATATGGTATTGGGTTGGATGGTTAGTGTTTCTAATAAGTTTAAATACATTGTATGGGTTTCCTGGGTCATAGAGGGGGACTTACAGCTTGCAAGGAAGTGGTATTGGATTTTACTTATGGTGATTTGAACATGGAGGAGCTCAAATGCATTGTCCTGTTTGACCAGCCTTGAAGTATATTTATTTTTGATGTAAATAGAGAGACCTCCACCTTTAATCCCTGCCTGTGAAGTAGCTGGTCGAAATTTGTGGAAGGCATTATACCCCTGCACTGTTGGTGTGTTGTCCGCGGCTTTAAACCATGTCTCAGAGACCGCACAGACATTAGCATTCTCTAGGGTAATGAGAGCTTCCAGGGAGTGTTTTTTTTTGTTTAGGCTCCTAGCATTGAGCAGTAATACCTTTAGATTTTCTTGGTTTTGATTTGCTATGTCGGAAGTAC
Organism: Protopterus annectens; assembly: GCF_019279795.1. NCBI lineage: Eukaryota > Metazoa > Chordata > Ceratodontiformes > Protopteridae > Protopterus > Protopterus annectens. The sequence goes on from NC_056732.1 coordinate 1,662,834,565, forward strand.
TTTCAGTTTGGCATTGCTTAAAAAAGGCACTATGGGGGAAGACAGTGTTTTAGCTAATATTCGAAAGCCTAGAGGGGAGAGGTGCAGATCATCCCTGGCAAAGCAGTGTGGTCTGTTGACCATCTCCTTCCATGCTGACAAATATTGCACCCTCTTAGAATGACACCAGAAACTAAGTCATTTATTAAAGTCAATCATCTTCTGTTCGTATTGTGGCATCATCCTTGGAGTAGGTAAAATGCTGCTCAATGTTAGTCTCATACCAGCCTGAGACACATATTCCAAGAACTCTATGATGTCTCTCTTCATATAGTCTAGGGAGGTATGTTTCAGGTCATTTACTCCCACATGGACTATGACAGAGTCAGTCTTGCTGACTGTCTGTGAATTAGGGCAAAGAACCTGCTGCATTTGTTGTTGAGGGGAGAGGCGAACAGCTCGCAGTAAGGCTGACCCCCATTTGTGGAAGATCATGTTTGCCACTGACTGATTGAGAGACCATTCTTGAGGTATCAGGATAGTTATGCTGAGCTTGTCTGCTAGAAAGATGGATTTCCTCAGTACGTCCATCGCTAAATAAAAAAAATGGTTGAAGGAGATTGCCCACTGCCAAACATTCATTTCTTCTCGGCAAAAGGGGTAAGAGCTGGTTCCCTCTTATTTGTTTTTGTGCTAATCTGCTGACATATTGACCATTTGGATAGCAATTGTCCCTGGAGTGAGAGAGTTCTGAAAGGCCTGCAAAACTAAAAAGACCATTCTCATCTCCAAGACATTTATATGTAATTTGGTCTCTTCTGGGGACCACATGCCTTAAACAGTCCATCCCAAGAAATGACCCCAACTCCAGCTGAGAGGTGTCCATGGTCAACATGGTGTTTGAGGTAGGAAGGATAAAGGGACATCCTTGATAAATCTGTTCAGACTGAATCCACCACAGTAGGGAGTATCTGCACACTCTAGATAGTTTTATAGGATTTTGCAAGGGCTGTCGATAAAAGGACCATTGTACTGCTAGAGTCCACTGGAGGATTTGCATATGAAGTTGAGCAGTAGATATCAAGGTAATCGTAGCAGACATAGATCCTAGGGCTTTGAGAATCAGTTTTGCTGGGGAAGAGAGGTGAGAAAGAACTTGTCTGACATGCAGTCTCATAGCAAGAATTGTTTTGTGATAATAGAGTAAGAGGAATGACTGCATCTAGATGAGCCCCAATAAACTCCAAGACTTGAAATAATTAAAGTTGGGACTTAAAAAGATTGATGGTGATTCCCAGAGATTGATACAATTGGAGTAAGTAATCCCCGGCTTTTTCTAGGAGATGCCTGGTCATTGTAGTGAAGAGCCAGTCGTCTAAATAAGGAAATACCCAGAATCCATGCAGTTTTACATGGCCTGCTATTACTGCCATGCATTTGGTGAACATCCTGGGGGCTGTGGTGAGACCACAAGGAAGGGCTCTGAATTAATATTGGCTGGCTCCCAGGCAGAAGTGTAGGTATCTCCGAAAGTGTTTGTTCATTTTGATGTGATATTACGTTTCTTGAATATCTGCAGAGCACATCCAGTCATCCTACTGTAATAGAGGCAGAATGGACTGAACCATGACCATCCAAAACATGGAGTTCTTTTGCAAATTGGTTCAGATAACTGAGATCCAGAATAGGTCTTAGGTCCCCTGTTTTCTTTGGCACTAAAAAGAACCCTGAGTAAAATCTGGATCCTGTTTGGTCTGGTGGGACCTGCTGGATGACTCTTTTGTCTAGCAGCTTTTGAATTTCTAGAGCTGCAACCTCTCAGTGACTGGGTGGAACACTGGGGACACATTTTCTTTTCACTGAGGGAACTTGCAAAAAGGGAATGAAATATCCTCTGGATATGATTCTTTGCACACACATATATTTTCTGATGCTGCCCAGGATTTTGGGAGCAAAGACAAGTGCCCCCAACTGTCTCCAGAGAAGAACAGTTGGGCAATCCATCAGGCATGCTGAAAAGGTCTGTCCGAGAAGGAATCGCGGAACCCTTGGTTGTGTGTACCTCCTTGGCCATGTGGAGGTCGGCGTCTTAAATTGTTATTATTTCATTTCCTCCTCTGCCTCTGAGAGAAAAATCTCTGTGTGATTCTTGAAAAGGTCCTTGAGATTTCTGGAACCACAACATCTTACCACTGTGTTGATTTCTAAAAAAGGTCTCTGTGGGGTAGAAAAATGAATTCCCATGGCAGACAAGGTTTTGCCATCTTGCTTACTGCAGGCAAGTCTCTCTTTAATGGTGGGCCCAAACAGAGGAGATGCATCAATGGAAGCATTGATGAATATGCTTTAAAGGGCTCTGCAAAGTCGCACAATTGCATCCAAGCACATCTCCTAATGGCTATGTCTGAACCCGTGGCCTGAAAGGAACCTTCAGCTGCATAAAAGATTAACCTCATGGACGCATTCGATATAGATGGTAGGGTGGCCAATTGTGAGGAATAAGTCTTGTCTTCCTCTGCCGACATTCTGCCAACATGTATCCAAGGGTAGAGTTAGAGTTCCTTAATTAAGTCCCTCTGTAATCTAGTGAAATGTTCCAGGTAGTTTAGCAACTGTAAGGCAAGGGTCATTGAGGCATAAACTCACTTCCTATATCTGTCCAATGCCCTAGATTCTTTATTAGGGGGAAGGGCAAAAGAGCTCTGTTCATCCAGCTCCTTTTTGGTGGCTGTTGCAACAACCATGGCATCTGCAGAGATTCCCTTATTGTAATATCGTCTGTCTTTAGGTGTTCCAAGAATCTTATCCAGATGCCTGGGAATTTGTTCTACGGTGTCCGGTTCCTTCCATGCCTGGAAGGAGACAAGATCTATAAGCTCATCCACTGGAGGTAACCCAAGATGTAGATGGGCCAGACCCCTAAGGCTTCTAGGAACACCAACTCCTCCTGGGAAGGGGTTTTGAAAAACCAACCAACATTTTGGTGTAGAATTTCTAGAATGTCTCCAAGAGACATCTTCTGGTGGAGATCTATGGAACCCTTTGCCTTTATCAAAATCGGTGTCTTCTGTCAAAGATTCCTAAGGGAAATCTAAGTGCCTCCATCTACACGACTTCTTTCGGGAGCCTCTTCAGTGGGGTGCTCTGGAGAGATATCAGAAGAGGCAGGGAGTTTCTTAACTGAAACTGCCTGGAAGCTGTTATGGGCTGGCTGTCCCTGTGGCACAGAATGAAGAAACTCAAACAGGATCCAAAGAGGGAACAGGAACTGGATCTGAAGAGGTAACTGTCAAGACCACTCTCAGTTGAGAAAATACCCTCTCCACCACCTCTAAGGCAGAGACAACAGGAGAAGCCAAGGCTAATTCTACCAGAGTTCAAACTCTCAGATCAGACAAACCAGGACCCTCCCTGACCCTCAGTTCTGAGGGAGAAGTCAGAATCGAGCTGTCCATCTTTGAGGCTCTGAGGGGAAGTGATGGCTCCAAATGCTTCATCTCCAAGCCACATCCTGCTCAAGGGGAGTCAGAGCCGAATGAATCATGGAAGTAGTCAGAGCTGATTATAAAAGCATCTTTGGATCCAGCACTTCAACTCTTGGAGATCTCGGATCAGAGGGCTTCAAAACAGATGGTCATATTGGAGAAGGAGTAATGACAGTATGTGAGGGAGGTTTAAGGCTCACAAATCCGATGGGCGATGAAAACGATAAGACCCCTATCTGGATCTGTATTCTGAGAAATTTTCTCATCATCCTATCCACCTCTGCTGTGGAAACATTTTTGGATGACCTGATCAAAGAGGAAGTGGAAGGCGGTCGAGAAGACTTTCTTGAAGTCTCTTGTATGAAAGTAGAACTCAGTCCAGGAGACACTGGCTCTGAAGAGAAGTGGGGGCTTTGGAGCTGAAGAGACGTTGAAGTAGAAGGCATCAGATCCAAGGGTTTTGGATCTGAGTGTTTGGAAATCTTAGCTGGAGGCTCCTATGTTGGAGCATATTTGGGAGACCTGACAGGAAAGCTGCTCCCTGGGCTTCGTGGATTTTGATTTCTGAGATATTTTGAGACCCTGAAGTAGACACAGCAGAAGGTGGCACAGAAGCAGGGATAAGGCCCTTAGCACTAACTTGTTGTGTCAATCATTGATGGCACTGCTGTTGAAAAAAGGGCTTAAGCAATAGAATCACTTCCTGTGGCATCAGAGTTGGGTATCTTGTGCCCACAGAAACTGCACTTTTTAAATCCTGTAGGCTTTTTGGCCATAGCTATGAGTTTTGACTACCAGCAAAAGTCTGATATATTTGTGTGTGTGTGTGTGTGTGTGTGTGTGTTTGTATGTGTGTATATATATATATATATATATATATATATATATATATATATATATATACATATATATATATATGGGTCTACTTCTAAATTTTGAAGTTTCAAAAACTTCAAATTTTTATGCTCGAGACCATAAGATCGGAGTTTTCAAATTTTGAACAATTTAAATAGAGATCATCGTACAGTGCGGAATAATATATTTACCATTTTCCTTGCTGTCGTGCGATCTCAGAGTTGGTATACTTAATTAGCAGTTGGTATGGGAGGTGGAGGAGGGCTTGGCCCCCCTGTAAAAATGTTAAAAAAAAAAAAAGATTTTTTTTTTGTTTTTATTTTTTTATTTACATTTCTAAGTTTCACAACTTTGATCTTATGGTCTCAACAAATGAAATTCAAAGTTTTGAAACTTCAAAATTTAAAAGTAGACCCATATACATGTATCTATATCTATTTATCTACTGTATCTACATATAAACTAGAGTAAAAAAAATTTATAACACCGATAGTAATAATACCTTACACAGAAGGTAAAGGAAAGTAAAAGAAATTAGCAATGAAGGCAAGGAGCAATACCAAAGGATGGTAAAGAAAGATATGAAAAGATAAACTAGTTTAGCCGGTAAACAGAGGATGATATAAAAAGTGATAAACAAGAAAAGGAAGTCAAACTCTAAAGTGTTTACTCACTATCCTAAAAAACAAAACTATTAAGCTTGAGAGAATGCAATCCTGACTGAATCATTAAGAGTGACAAACGAGATCAGAGGTAATACAGTGGTCAGGGGCATTATGGGTAAAGGGAGGAACTCAAGAGTCAGATCCTAGACTCTAGAAAAAAGCGGCTAAGTCAGATCAGAGGGTCAGATCCGAGACCCGTTTGTTGAGCAGCGAATGAAAATGACAACATCAGATATCTCTCAGTAATTGAAATAGCTTCGGGATAACTTTTTCTGATTTATTTGTATATAGAATAATGTCATCAGCATACAAGAAATTTTTTCCTCTTGTCCTTACCAATCCCCCCCAGTAGACTGTCTAATCATTTGAGCTAATAGCACTAAATATAGCAACGACAACAATGGAAACAGGGGGCAACCTTAACTAGTCCTTCTAACTATAGCAAGCTGGTCGGTGAACCTGCTATTAATTTTCACCTTTCCTTGAAGTCCCTGCATAATTGTTTGTAAAAGCTTAATGAATTCCATTGGTAAGGCCATTTTACCTAAAATCTCTCACAGATATCTCCAGTGAATCCTATCGAAACCCTTCTTAGCATCTAGTTCTACAACAACTAGTTTCTAATTTTCTGACCTCTTGGTGGATAATATGGGTTCTAATAATATTATTAAATGTTTGCATTTTATAACTCCACATTGATCTAACTTTATGATTCCTGAGAGAATTTGGGACAGATTATGAAATAAAATCATTGTGAAGATTTTGTAATCATGATTCAAATTAAATTTAAGCAGTAAGATTCTGGGTGATCTGGGTCTCTCCCTTTTTTTCAAGAAAAACAGAAATTACTGCTTTTTTTCCACAACCCTGTAATCAAATATTGGGCTTCCTAACTTTCAACAGACTCCTGGAAGCTCTAACAGTAGATCATTGGTCAAATGTGATCAAACATGCTTTGTATTGACAAGGAAACACAGCGTTTGCATAACATTAGCAAATAACCAAAATGTGAATTACAAAATCGTACAATGTAGCAAGGTGGTGCTAGAGAGCCTCTCCTGTACATGTGCCTGAATGACATCAATGTGCTCTCTTTGACCTCCTCGGCAATTCGCTGACATTTCATCTCCATTATTTCTAGCTTCCTCAACTGCTCTGCCTTTGCTGCCAAGGTTTGTGTACCATACAGTCCCTTGCTTTGGGGCACAGGCTGAGATTATAAAGACTGCCTTACCCTTGATGATGATCATCATCGTTAGGTCTTTTTTCCCACTTTTCCTACTTGGTCAGGGTGTCACATCAACTGTCATCTTCTGTCTTGATTCAGTGTCACACTAACTTCTTCGACAGTCATGCCTGACAGTTGTAGGTTTTCTCTCACACAATCCATCCTTTAGTTGGAAGCCCTATTTTCCTCTTGCCTTCTTCCTGTCTATCCCAAATCTTCTTCACCAGATTGTCTTATGTTCTCCTGTACATGTGCCTGAATGACATTAATCTGCTCTCTTTGATCTCCTCTGCAATTACAGCTACTTGGGCTTCTGCTCTGAAGTCCTGATTTCTTTGTCTGCCTCATAATGTACATTCTACCACCAGTCTCAGAAACTTCATCTCTATCATCTCTAGCTTCCCCAGCTGTTCTGCTTCCTTCACTGCCCAGGTTTCTGTACCATACAGTAGTACTGGTCACACCACTGTTTTGTCCTTACTTTTCAGCTTCTTTGACATTCTTCTGTCACATGCTACCCCAGACGTTCTGTGACAGTTGACTGCAGCTCTTTATTCTGCCTCTGACATCCTCATTCACATTTCCCTTCTCCTCAACCACCCCTCACAGACACTTGAAGCTGCTAATCTGTTCCATTGTGTTCCTTTCTAACTCAGCTCTCAGCTTCTTTGATTTCCCCCACTTATTGCCTTTGCAACTGTCTTATCTGTACTCAGTTTTTCCCATGTGCATTTAGTTCTGCATTCCATTTACCTATCCTTATCTTACTTAGAGTCTACCTGTAATGCTTGTAATGCTACATCATCAATTAACCTGCGCTGCTCTGCATTTGGCATCCTTTGCCAGAGGTCCAGAGTGTTTCTGCTTCAATCTAAGCTACACAAAGCTAAGATCAAGAAATTAGGCTTATTTTGTGTTTGATCTGCACTTTTTGATCTGTATTTTACTGTTCTACTGCATTAATTTGTGCCTTTTGAATTTTTTTTTTACTGTTTGTACTTGCTATTACCTGCAATTTTTTTGCACCAAAATATTGCTTAGTTAACATAGACTAGATGCAGACTTGCTGAGTCTAGCCTGTTTTTCATACATTAACTCAAATCCAGCCATCTTACATTAAGCAGGGCTCCCCTGCACCACTGTGGCAGAAGAGTGTGGATATAGCCTCGTCTGAGCTAGGGATTACTTAAAGAAGGATCATTGTGTGATTTCCTATTGGTGGAGTAGTTTAAAATGGTTTATTTTCACCTGTATATAAGCCTAGTGTTTGTGCATGTTTTGGCACAATTAACTGGAGCCACTCTGTGTTTGGTGTCCTTTGCCAGCAGTCCAGAATGTTTCTGCTTGAACCCAAGCCATTCAAAGCTAAGAACAAGAAATTAAGCTTATGTTGAGCTTGATCTCCACTTTTTCATCTGTATTTTGCTGTTATACTGCATTAACTTTTGCCTTTTCAACAGTTTTTACTGCTTGTGTCTGCTTATTACCTGCACTTATTTTGCACTGAAATATTGCTTAGTTAACATAGACTATATCCAGACTTGCTGAATCTATCCTGCTTTTCATACACTTGAACTCAGATCCAGCCATTTTACAATCAGAAGGGCTCCCTGCACCCTTGTGGCAAAAGAGTGTGGCTCTAGCCTTGTCTGAGCTGGGGATTGCTGGAGGGAGGCTCATTGTGTGATTTCCTATCGGCAAACTAGTTTCAAACTGTTTAATTTTTACTGTATATAAGCCTCATGTTTGTATGTAGCTGCACACCTCAGAATGGTGATTAGCGGTGCCTTATACAGGAGCAAACACCTAAAAAAAAAGAAGTTTTATACTTACCATAATGTTCCACCTGTGTTGTGCATTTTCATTCTTCATCAACCAGTGGGATTCAGACTTGATCTTTGGATCCAACTCAGCAGTTCTACTAGCTTGCAACTACCAAAAAACTCTTGAGATCCCTTCCTACCCATAATGCTGTTAGCTCAACCTCCCTCAGATCCTTCCACAGCTTCAGAAAGAAAGAAAATGGAGAAATAATAGTAACACTATAAGCCATTGCCATAACTAGAGTTCAACATAAGGGAACAAAGATGTCCCTGTAACACTCATTCCACCAGAAGTCATGAGAAAATGTCAAGGGGCTGGATGGGGGGTTGAGGAAGAATGAAAATAGACAACGCAGATGGAACGTTTTGGTGAGTACAAAACTTCTTTATCTGATGTTGTCAATTTTTATTCACTCCTCAACTAGCTCCCTAATTCCTTGGCGGACTCTAAGGATGGATATTCCAGAGTACGATCAAGCTGAAGGTTGCTCTTCCCCTTGAGACTAGGTCCAATCTGTAATGAGTGATAAAGGTATGGGGACTGGACCAAGTATAAGCTGCACAGCTACTGTCCATGGATGCTCTGGACTGGAGTACTGTGAAAGTAGCCACAGACATGGTTGAATGAGCCTTCAATGCTTCTGGCAAGAGAAGATTCAATTTATTGTAAAAATGAAATGCAACCTGCTAGATATTTAGATAAAGTTATTTTAGCCACTGTTTTTCCCAAATTATTAAATGCAAAAGAAACAAAAAGTTGGTCCAACTTTCTAATATCTTTTTTTCTGTGCAAGTAGAAATACAATTGTCTATGGACATCTAGTAAATGTAGCAAGTATTCTCCCTTAATTGTGAAGTTGGGGAAAAATACAGGCAGGTGAATGGCCTGATTAATGTTGGATTCTAACACCACCTTAGGGAGGAAAGAAGCATTGGTATGCAAGGAGACCCTGTCCTGGTGAAAATTCAAGTACTGAGGTTTGGAAGACAAGGCCTATAACTCTGAGATTCTTCTGGAAGACAAATTACAAATAAAAAGATGGTTTTCCATGTCAAAAACTTCAACTCACATGTAGCTGCTGGTTGAAAGAGAGACTGTGCTAAGGCCTGCAACACCAAGTTCAAATCCCATGACGGAACAGGGGGGGGGCTGAGAAGCAGTATGCCCTTCAAAAAGGCTTTACACAGTTTAGAAGAACCTAAAGATGAATTTTGAAACTCAAAATTAAAATTAGAAATGGCAGTGAGTTGGATTTTGACAGTAGACGCACTAGCACTCCCACTGAACAATTTGGCCAAAACTTCAAGAATAAAATGAATTGGAGCTGAAAATGGGTCTACCTTATTTTGCTCAGCCCAATAAGCAAACCTCCTCCACTTACTTCTGCAGATCTTCCGCGTGGAGGGTTTATGTGATTACAGAAGACTGGAATGGACAGGGGAGGAAAGCATGGACTGCCTGGCTAATAATGGGATTGGAGAAACTATGCTGTCAGTTTGAGATTATGAAGGTCTGGGTGAACCAGGCCTGTCAGACAAGACAGTGGATCTGGAATTAGATCTAGAATCTGAGAAGGACACAGGAGATGAGGACACAGGAAGGGGAATCAAATTTGCTGAGGCCAATAAGGGGCAATGAGGATGACTTTACTCTACAACCAGACTGCTTTCTGAAGGAATTTGGGGTTCAAAGGAGTTGGATGATAAGCATACAGAAGACTGGGGAGGTCAATCATGGGAGCAGAGTGTCCCTCAGTGACTCCTCTGATGGGGGAACCAGGGTAAAAAAAAGCTGCTGCACTTGTTGTTCAGGGGAGATACAAAGAGATCACAACAAGGCTGGTCCCACTGCTGAAAGATCATGTCAGATATTCTGTTGTTGAGGGACTATTTGTGAGGAAATAGAATGGGCCTGCTCAGTTTGTCTGCTGTCATGTTGGACTTCCCAGAAATGTGCATGGCAATCAGAAAGTTGTTGGAGGTGATCACCCACTGCCACACTCTTAGGGCTTCTCGACATAAGAAGTAGGACTTGGATCCCTTGTTTGTTTTTGGACCAAACCACTGACATATTGTCTGTTTGAATCACAATCATTCCAAGAGGAAGAGAGTCTTGAAATGCCTAAAATGCCAACAGCACCACCCTCATCTGCAGAACACTGATATGCAAGTTAGCCTCTTTGGAAGACCAAGTGCCTTGGACCATCTTGCCCAGGAAATGCCCCCCACCCACACAATCTGGAAAGTGTAGGTGGTCACTACAGCCTTGGGTTGTGGAAGGACAAAGGGATGACCTTTTAAAGGTTGCAGTAACTCCATCTGTGACACCTGCACCCTGGCCCAGCAATCAAGGAGCCTCAATCCTCACCACTAACACCTGAGAGGGCGTCTCATATAGAGGAAAGGATAACAAATATCCACAGCAAAGTACAATTTCCCTTAAGTGCACACAGAGATCACAGTCAGTCTGGGGCTGGTTGTTCCCTTGCACTTCAGGTCCCCAATGAGACTCCCCACTGGCACAGCTATAGGGTCCAGATCTCAGCCTAGCTGACAAGCTAACCTCCAGTACCCTCTCTGTCGAACCAGTGCTTCGTGTCCCTGCCCAAGTAGCTGACACACACACACACTTTGAGATAAGAAATTACACAAATTCACAACCACTCCTGGGAAAAGCTGACACAGATTCTCCAGCTGTGCCCTTATATCCAGACTACACGGTAGTAATCACTGCCACCATCAGCTAATATTGATCAGCTACTCAAAGGCCCTTAAAAGGGTGCCCAATTATTACTGTGCAATATTATTATCCAATGATAGTATGACTAAACAGCAATGCTATGGGGTGACTTGATAAAATGATCAAACCAAGCAGGCAATGTACTCTAGAGCTTAAATTATCTCTCATAAAACACCCACAGTTGAAAGTGTTTAAAAAATATTTAATAATAAATAATAAAGACATAAAACAATACTACTACAATACAATGCTACTCAAGAGTTCAGAGATCACACAGAAATATGCAAAACAATACAGTAGGAAAAATCTGATTTCAAAGAAAAATACTTAGTCTAATCTTTTTTAACTTTAACTATTCCTAATAGAAATCCAGTACTAAAACTTACATGTGAGCAGGAGCAGTGCTGTGAGTGAGATGATCAGGCAAAAATGCTTAATCTCTTCTGATTTTCTCTCTCTTTAAATTGAAATTGCAGTTCTGATAAACATTACATCATTCTTGCAACTTCCTGGTGTTTCCAGGCTCAAAGAAACTGCATTTACTCTATTTTACACTTAGGCAGAAACCAGAGCAATAAAGCACATTCCACATGTAAATTCTGGTCATTAACTTTAGCCTTAAAACAATAGGCAGGAAACCTTTATCTAGACTTACTGGCTCCAAATTATAAAACATCAAAGGCAATGATGAAATCATTTTAATTTCAAAGGACCAACAAGAAATGCTTGACTTAGCTTTCTTTACAGCAGATGGCAATGTTGCCACATTCTTGAAGTTCAACATTTTAGTATTTTCTTTCATTTAAAAAAACATGCCTGTATTTTGCATTTATATTTACAAATGCCAGAATTCTATACCACATTCTATTTGACTAGGCTGGCAGTCTTCACCCCATCTACCAGGAAAAGTATCACTTGCAAACTTGAAAAATCCTTATTTTTGCAGACATGGGCTGAGAGATCATCGGCCATTGTACCTGGATACAGGAAGCAGAAGGGAAAAGGGAATAATATACGTATTCACTGCAGAACACTCATGTGATATCTTGCCAACAGATGAAAGATTATTGATGCTGACATTGACCCCAATGCCTGAAGAACCAACTGTACTGAAATCCTGACATTGCAAATTATTTTCCTGACCTGAGATTTTATTGTCTGCAGTCTCAGCATAGCAAGAGAAACTATCATTGACCCTGTGTCGAATACAGATCCTATGAACTCCAGAGTTTGAATGGGTTGTACCTGTGACTTGCTGTAATTGACTGTTATGTCAAGATGTGAACAAGTTTGTAACACGTGGTGTCTTGCTTGTACCAGTTGATGCCTGGTCAGGGAGGTGATGAGCCAGTCATCCAAATACGGAAACAACCAGAATCCCTGCAGTCACAAGTGAGCTGCTACCACTGCTGTGCACTTGGTGAACACCCTGTGAGCTGTGGTAAGACCAAAGGGCAGTGCTCTGAACTGGTAATGAATGGCTCCCAGCCAGAAGCGTAAATACCTTCTGGATCATCTGTTCATCTTTATGTGATTGCACACATTCTGAAGATCTGTCAAACACATCCAATCAACCTTGCTTGGAAAGGGCAAAATGGACTTAACTATGACCATCTGGAACTTGGTGTGTTGAATTGCTTTGTTTAACATGCTGAGATCCAAAACAGGTTTCCAGCCCCCTGTTTTCTTCGGCACTAAAAAGAACCTTGAGTAAGTTCCGAAATCTATCTGGTCTGGAGGGACTTCTTGGACGACTCTTTTTTCTAGCAGCTTTTGTACTTCTAGCACTGCTATCTCCCTCTGATTGTGTGGATCATTGGGGATTTTTCCTGGATACAGGAAGCAGAAGGAAAAAGGGAATAATGTAACCTCTGGAAACAATCCTGTGTACCCCAGGTATCTTTTGTTAAACTTCACCAGGCTTCCTGGTGCAGAGATAAGCAATCCCTGACTGCACCTAGAGGAAAGCAATTGGGCCTCCCTTCAGGAGCACTGAAAGGGTCTGTCAGAAAAAGGATCCCTCAAACCCTGGTTTTGTGGGCCTCCTCTGCCAAGTGGCTGTCTTTGCCATTGTAGTTCCCCCCTGCTTCTGGGAGAGCTACCTCCACATGTGTCCTGGAAAGGACCCTGTGATTTATTGAACCACATCTTACAAACTCCCCTTTGGTTCTGGGAAAAGGTCCATTGAGGAGGTCAAAAAACATATGCCCACTGCAGACAAGGTCTTCCCATCCTCACACCTGGAGAGTGTGTCTTTCACTGTGGGGCCAGACAAGGAGGAACCATCAAATGGAGAATTGATGAAAGATGACTTAAAAGGCTTTGCAAAATCACACAAGTGCAACCAAGCATACCTCCTGATGGAAATGCTTACACTCACAGCCATTGAGGCATCTTCTGTAGCATACAAGTTAAGCCTCATGGACGAATTAGTGATCGCTTGAAGGGTAGCCAGCTGTGTGCCCACAGAAGATTGAGTCTCTCCAGTAATAGTCCCTGCCAGAGAGTTGGAAAGCTCCATGATTAATTCCCTTTGCAACCTCATGAAGCATGCCAATCAGTTCAGCAATCAGATGGCAAACATCGCTAAAGCATACACTCACTTCCCAAATCTGTCCAACACCCTAGACTCTCTAAACAAATGCTCCGGTTCCACCAATGAGCGAACAAGGGCTGAATAATCCACAAAGGTAGAGTTGACACTCACAATTTATTAAATGTAGAACAAGGTACACACGATCAACGATAACATAAACGAACAGCAGGATCCATTCAAATGCATAGCACAAAAAACGGAGCCCACAACATCAAACGAGACAATGCGTGACAAGAATTAACGCTAAAAACCTTCAGTTAAGCGCTTTCAACCATATCCATGGTCTTCATCAGAACTAATAGTGAACGCCTTAAACAACTCAATTTATAACTTCATTGGCGCCAAAAGTAGCTTATTAACATTTTAAAGATGTATTACACCACCTCCAAATGAGGCGTATTCTTGCCAATGAGGAAATGCATTCAACAGATGTAAACAAGCGTTCAACCTTTTAAAAATGCGTTCAACCTTTTAAAAATACTCATCTCTAAAAGTGCACATCTTAAAAAACACACATATTATAATTCAATATATATTGAAAATATATTGCAGATGATATAGATAATCTATAACAGAAATGTTTAAAAACAATTTAAAAACAGTTTGAAAAAATGTTTTTATAAGAAATGTGTATGTAAGAAGCATCCTAAAAGGGAGCAACTAAAAATCCATATAAGAGTATAGAAATAGTACACTGCGCAAATTAGGAGCCTAGATGAAAACAAATAATTAACTATACAAAAGTGCTATGGACAATAACTATATATCTCTACCTGTATAGTGAAATATGACAATGAATAAATAATTAAATAAATAAATAAATAAATAAATAATTAAATAATATCCCATAAATTCTAATGTGAATTCTAATATGAATAAAAAATAAAAAATAATATAAATTGCTATGTGTGGGTAATTCTATATTAAATTTATGATAAATTTTGTTTAACTTTCACATGATTTATTGATGAAATTTTGTATTAATATTAGTAAGCTGAAAAATATATAAATAGTGATGATAGTAATCCAAAAAAAGCATACTATGAATATTTTATTAAAAAAGCATACTATAAATATGTTGTTTAAAAAAATATGCAAAATATTACAAAAAATTTTTTCAAAAAATTTTTTTAAAAAATTGCAAAGAAGAGTATGTTATTAAAACCCTCAGTGTGCTGTTAATAAGCTTTTAGTAGTAAATTGATTAATTATAATTATTATATAATTTTATAGTTTTATAGAAGTTGCGTTGAAAAATATACTTGTAATAATCAAAATTAATCAATGATGGTCAAAAGTAATCAAAGATATAAATGGGGACCTGATTGATTACTTTATGAATCTATAATATGTGTAATTAAATGAGTAATGATTTTATAGAAATACACTCATTCAAACCTGGTGGATTAGTGGCATCCAAATGTAACTGCCACCAGGTTTCTTTGAAGGCTATTAAACTTTTAATATTGCCTCCTCTGGGATCATTAGGAATGACCTCTAGAATGCTAAATTTAAACGTGTGCTGTGTTCCCTTAACATTTATGTGTCTGTATAGGGCGTTGTTTAAATCTTTAGTCTTGATACAATACATATGATCATATATACGTTTTTTCAACTGACGCTCAGTTCTTCCTACGTAGAAGGCAGGACACAAGTCACACATAGCCAGGTAAATAACCTGTTTGGTGTTACAATTGCCTGTTTGACTGACAATAATACTGTTATGTCCATTTTTGAGATGAATCTTACTTGCACCGGACATAAATTTACAGTAATTACAACGTCCACACTTTCTACTATTGGTTTTTCTAGAATGATTGAGGCTCAAACGTTTAGCATGATGTTGTTGTGTTAGTAACTTCTTGATATTACAACCCATCCGATAAACAAAATTAGGTTTAGTACCTAAAATGTCCACTAACATTTGATCATTGCTTATCATATACCAAAATTTACATATTATATTTTTGATATTTTCAGCCCCTACACAATAGGGTATTATACATGCACGTTTAAAACTAGGTTTAGCTCCACCTTCTTTAATGATAGGAGTATTTTGAACAATACCTGATCCCAATAATGGTAAATATTTTATACCTCTTTGGCTGATGACATAAGAGATCACTTCATGCATCATGTCTGAGGGATAACCTCTTTGACTAAAAAATTCCTTAATTAAAGTTAATTCCTTATACATATCACCTTCATCCGAAACCATTCTCACTGCTCGAATAACTTGACCTTTAAATACATTATATTTAACCTTAGGTGGATGGTAGCTAGAAAAATCCAAATAATTATTGGAAAAAGTCTGTTTTCGATGAATTTGTGAATATATATTCCCATTGTCATTGACAATGTATGTATCAAGATATGGTAATCCCTTAGTATTATGTGTGAGGGTAAATTTCAAGAAGTTGCTACTCCCTTTAATAAATTCAAAAAACTCAAGTAGCAATCCTTCAGTGGCCTGCCAAATAATATATATATCATCCAGAAACCTGGAATAATACCGAACATGTTGAAAATATTTAGAAGGGAATAACACATTATCTTCCCAATTTAACATGACTAAATTGGCATAAATGGGGGCACAAGCTGCCCCCATTGCCACTCCCTTTATCTGTCTAAAAATTTCACCCTCAAAATAGATGAAATTATTATCTAATACAATGGCCATTAATTCTGTAATCAGACATATAGAATCCCATTCCAAGTCTGTATGTTTGGTCAAGCTGTTCGAGAAGGCTTGTAAGCCTTCTTCCTTGGGTATACACGAAAAAAGGTCTACCACATCTATGGTGACTATAATATATGGTTTAGTAAAGTCTAACTCCTTAACTGGAAACTGAGATAAAAAGCACCAAGAGTCCTTGACCATATGTGGTATAAAGGTGTAAACATTTTTCAATATCCTGTCAATAAATTTACCTATATTGAAAGTTTTTGAATAGCTGCCTGAGACAATGGGTCTCAGGGGTGGGTCCTTGGTATTCTTATGAATCTTGGGGATTCCCACCATAGTGGCTAAAGTAGGATTGCTAACTCTGATAAACTTGTATATGACATCAGTAATGCGCGCCTCAACCAAATATTCTTCAATATACGAATCAATTCTTTGATAAGCAATATGTAATTCGTTCTTTGAAACAGCTGCGTAATTACCAGAAAAATGTAAGATATTATATATCTTTTGTATATAATTCAAGTTGTCATAAATAGCAATTCCTCCCCCTTTATCGGGCTTCATAATACGAATAGAGCTATCCCCCTTTAAAGTTTGCAAGATCTTATTCTCTTCTTTCGTTAAATTTTGATATACCTTCATACCTTTTAAATAATTGTATTCATTATAAATTTCTCTGGTCACCACCTTATCAAATGTATCAATGGTAGGATGATTAGGTGGAGTGAATTTACTCTTTAAAACAAGAGATTGAGAAATGTCACTCTTATCTTCATTTTCTCTGAGTGAAATACTATCTTTGTAAAAAACTTCTAAATTTATTTTTCTTATAAATTTCTTAAAATCAATTAAAACATCAGTAAGTTTAAAACCCGGATTGGGAATAAATTTCATACCTTTCTCAAATAACGAAAAATACACCTTATCAATACATAATTTGGAATAATTAAAAATATTAAAATTACGATAAGTGTATATATTATCTACTATAATCATTTCATTATTGTCTAAGGTGTTTCCTCCATCTGTGTTATCAAATTGTGTATCATCACTAATGGGACTAGCATTAATATCAAATAGGGATGTTCCCTCCGCTGAATGTATCCTATCAATTACTACTTTGGATACTTCCTGTGATATGGTGGATTCTTGGTTCTTGGGTATTTCTGAAAACCCTGTGTATTAAATTCATCATATTCAAACACATCATGATGTACCCCTCTATCATTACTATCATCGTGGCCTCTAATAGACATATTATTGTGTCTGTCATTGATAGTAATATTACGTTTCTTAGGCCACACATATGCCACTTGCTGTTGATATTGTGTTTTATCCCTAATCATTTTATCCTGTTTACGTGTACACAGAATTGAGGCCCATTTCTCAGCCTCAATAAATTGTTTATTATATAATCTTTCCCAATCATTAAATAATAAATCATTTACTATAGTTGCATTTAAATCATCTACTTCTTGTATCAGCTTACTAAGTCTTTCATCATAAAATTTCATAAGTAACTTAATATATTTGAAACCACATTCATCAAATAATGTATTGAATTCACTTTTACCCACATCTGTTAACTCAATGCCAAGAGGTAGTTTAAAAAATCTTAAACCTTTCGGGACAAGTTTAGAATCCAAACACTTTTGTAGGTACATGTTATCTACCTTAAGACCATTAATGTTTTTTAATTTCTTACCTAAGGAAAATATCATAGACTTAATACTAACATTCTCTCTTTTATTGTTCTCCTGTGTATGTAACACTTTATCACCATCATTCACACTATTAGTTCCAAAATCAAAGGTAAGAAATTGATTAAATCGATTAAATTTGTCAGCTGTTCCCTCCTTATGTATCCCCGATTTAATAGTAATAGCTGAACTATTAGTCTTTCGTGTATGGAGATTAGTCTTTTGTGTTAAAGGAAGTTCAACAACTGCAGAGTATGTTTTATTCGGAGGCTGTCTTTTTGGTTTGGTCCCTATTCGTTTAGCCTCCAAATCATGACTGTATGGGGAAAAATCGAAGGTAAAATCCGAAATGTTAATGTTGCTACTGGACAAGGGAATCGAAATGTCCAGTCCCTTGTTGCAACTGCCATGTCGCGATCTTTGACCATCCGGAATATCTGAACCGTCTGACTGATCAGCATCATTGTCCGAATTGGACCCACTCGCTTCACAAGATTTGCGCTGTGTACTAACAACTTTCTGTCTCTTTGTAGAGTCATTCCCTGTATGAATTTTAGACGCCTGAGTTTTAACAGTTAAAGATGGTGCACTTTTGATGTCTCCCGTTTGATGTTGAGCTTCCGTATCATGTAATAAAGAGCCATGAGTCTGGCAACCAAGCCCGGCAGCAAGCAGTTTGTGCACAAGTGAAGTCAACTGCTTGACTTCGTCTTTTAAACTGCAAAGTTCCGTTCTTAAATAAACATGATTTTCAGCAACTACTGAAGTATTGTTAATGCGAATATCAGTACCTGATGTGAGTATCTCGTCCTCGGGTGTCGTCACTATCCCCACGCCGGTGGTATCCAAAGCAGAATAAGACATCGGAAAAAAAGTTGTTGAACTAAAACTGCAAAACCAATGCTCCGGTCCCACCAATGAGCGTACAAGGGCTCAATAATCCACGAAGGTAGAGTTGAAACTCACAGTTTATTAAATGTAGAACAAGGTACACACAATCAACGATAACATAAACGACCAGCAGGATCCATTCAAATGCATAGCACAAAAAACGGAGCCCACAACATCAAACGAGACAGTGCATGACAAGAATTAACGCTAAAAACACCCAGTTAAGCGCTTTCAACCATATCCATGGTCTTCATCAGAACTAACAGTAAACGCCTTAAAAAACTCAATTTATAACTTCATTGGCGCCAAAAGAAGCTTAATAACATTTTAAAGATGTATTACACCACCTCCAAATGAGGCGTATTCTTGCCAATGAGGAAATGCATTCAACAGATGTAAACAAGCGTTCAACCTTTTTAAAAATGCGTTCAATCTTTTAAAAATGCTCATCTCAAAAAGTGCACATCTTGAAAAACACACATAATATTATAATTCAATATATCTAAAAAATATATATTGCAAAAGATATAGATAATCTATAACAAAAATATTTAAAAACAGTTTAAAAACAGTTTGAAAAATGTTTTTATAAACAATGTGTGTGTTATGAAAAGCATCCTACAAGGGAACAACTAAAAATCCATATAAGAGTATAGACTCTCTGTTACAGAGGTGAATAGAGAAGCTCTGTTTCACAAGTTCCTTATTTGTCACTGTTGCCATGACCATAGTATCAACTTGTACACCCTTGCTCCAATGCTCTCTCCTGACTGGTGGAGCCAGATTCCTATCGGGTCTTTTGGGGATCACCTCAGTCGTTATCAGACTCCTTCCAGGCCCACTGAGACAGCAGGTCAATAAGGTCATCAGCAGGCAGAGTGACCCAGGAAGTAGACGGACCAGTCCCAGAGGCTTCCAGAAGCACCAACTCTGTAGGAATTGGGTTTTGGCAGACCAACCACCCTTCTGCCTTAGGATCTAAGAATATCTCCAAAGGAGACATCATCGGGGGATGACTTGTGAGACCCTTCTTCATCATCAAAGTCAGTGTCTCCATCACAGATTTCTGGGGGGAGTCCAAGTGCTTCCTCTTGCATGTTTTCTTCTGAGGAACTTCTTCAGTGGGCTGTTACAGAACAGTGTCAGAAGAAGAAACAATACCTAGCTGGGTAGAGGAAGAGGCCTCAGATCTGAAAGCATCAGATCCAAAGAACCCTGAGACTGATCCAAAGAAGCAGCAGCCACTGACTTAATCTGCTCCAAATAAGGTCGGGTCCCAGATACAGTGGGCTTCAACTTGTGTTTTTTCTTCCTCTGCTCTGACGAAGTGAAAGCCACCAAGTCCGAGGATCTGGGCCTCTTAGAAACTTTGGCTGAAAGTGACTGAACTCCAGCAATAGCAGTAGCAAAGGGTGTAGGCAGAAGATCCTTCAAAATTAGTGCATTTTGCCTCTTCATACGAGCTCTGAGGTAGAACCCAGCACATACTGAACATTCCTGGTCCAAATGAGAAGGGCCGAAGCAGTATACACACAATCAGTCGGAGTCCAAGAGTACCATTTCATGCCCACATTAGTCACACTTCTTAAACTCTTTTTCAGACATACTAAGGACCACAGGAACCAAGAGAAGCCAAAATGTAGGCAAGACCACAAACTATAGATCATTTTTTACCAACTACTGTAGGTTCATAGGTTCATACTAGGCTATCTGCCCAAGGGCATTTATAAGCCTAGCCCATAGTTATGTGGCTTTCGCCACCCCTTTAGTTTGAAGAAGACTATGCCTATTATTTTGCTGTGCCTCTGTCAAGCAGGGACACTGAAGTAATCCCTGGGGTATATCTGCGATCTCCCATCCATTGGTCAAGATTCCTCTTGAACAAGGCCAGCGAGTTGCTCTGCCTCACATGTATCGGGATTTTGTTCCACAGCATAGGGAGTCTCTGGGTGATGAATCTGTCCCTCCAGCACGTTCTATTAATAACCGTGTCAAGGTTTAAGTCTCCCACCCTTGTGGTTCTGAGGGATCTAGATTTTTTGAGGTGAAGCATATTCATCAAATCTGGGTTTGACATGGCCTTATATGTCAGGCACAGGTCACCTCTGAGCAAGCGGTATGCGACTGAATAGAGCTGGAGTTCTTTCAGTCGGGCAGCATAAGACATATTTTTGAGACCCTTTATCCTTTTGGTGAGGAACTTTTGGGGCCTTTCCAGCTGCTGCAGGTGTCGGGTCAGATACATTCGAATGGGGCATTGTACTCAATCATAGGTCTAATGAGTGATGAGTACAGGGGACGATGACCTCCTAGATCTAGATGTGAATCCCTTCATTATCAGGTGGGCAATGTAGAAGGTTTTCCTAACTACTTTGGCAACATGAGTGTCAAACGAAAGGTTACTGTCAACCTGGGTCCCCAGATCCCTGATGACTTCTTCTGTGCTCAGTGGATTGCCACCTATATGGTAGCTAGGGGTAACCTTGTTTTTCCCGAAGGGTATGACTATGCATTTCTTGGCGTTTAACTTTAGGCCATGGCTCTGGCACCAGTTATCCATTTCTGTGAGGCCCTTCTGAAGGATATCTGTGTCAGATGTGTTTTCGACTATGGCCCAGTTTGCAGTCATCTGCAAACTTTGTCAGCCATAACCCTCTTGTGTTTGCTTGTACTTCAGAAAAGTAGATGCCGAACAAGAGTGGACCCAGGACTGAGCCCTGTGGGACACCACTTGTGACAGGCTTTGAGTCTGACATGGCGCCAGCAACTCTGACCCTGTGGGTTCTGTCACTTAGCCAGTTTGCAACCCATCTTGTGATGTATGGGTTTACATTCAAGCTGATGAGTTTTTGATGATACCTGAGTGGGGTATTGTGTCGAAGCCTTTGCCAGGTCGAGGTAGGCTGTATGGACTGCCTTGCCCTCATCAATGGCCTTGGTGACTGTTTGAAAAAGTCAACCAAGTTTAAAAGGCATGATCTGCCTTTGACAAAGCCAAACTGGGTTGGATCCAAAGTCTGCAAGTTCCCTATGTCTTTATTTATGAGTTCCATTATGATCCTCTCCATGGCTTTGCAGATAAGGCTTGTCAAGCTAATGGGATGGTAATTTCCAGGGTCGGTGGAGGCACCGCCTTGTGAAGTGGGACCACAGTCGCCGTGCGCCACTCCTTGGGTACGTATCCTGAGGTGAGGCTAAGATTACACAGCTGTCCTAACTGCGGGTTTAATTCCTCATTGAGTTCGTGGAGCACACAGCCGGGGACACCATCCGGTCCCATGCATGCTGTGTTTTGCCTTGGAGAGAGCAGTTCTCACTTGGGCGTTGGAGATGTTTGGGGGCTACAATCCTCTGGTATAGATATCTCTCCTTTTGGGGAGGGGAGAAGTTTGCACTGAACCTGTCAGCCAGTATGTTGGCAATGTGTGTAGGTTCAGTAATCTTCACATCATTTTGAACTAATTCTGAGCAAATCTTGGAGTTTCCTCCTAGGTTTCTAACATAGCTAAAGAAGGCCTTATGATTGTCTTTTGAGTCCTTGGCGATTTTTCTCTCAAAATTTGCCTTGGATGATTTTATGAGAGCTCTTAGTTTTTTACTTATAATGATCAAAGGTGTCTTACCTTTCAAGGATTTTGCTCTATCTTGCAGTAGCTTCCTCCTTTTGTTGTAGAGCTTGTTTATGGCTGGGGTCCACCAGACTGGACGCTTGCCTTTGGTACAAAGAGTCTTAGTTTTGTTTGGGATTGCCTGATCCATGCAGTCCTGTAGGTGCTGGTAGAAGGCATTTGTAAGTGATTCAGCGGTTTGAGTAATGTTTACCACTGGCTCAGGGGCTTTAAAGGAGACCACACTAGTTTTAGAAGTGTGAAGTCGGCTTTTGAGAAGTTTTTCACTGTGGTCTTTTTTATTTCAGGTGGGGCGGGATGAGGACCTCCAGCGAGATTAGTTTATGATCTGATCTCACCAGTGAGGGGTATACTTCCGGTGTTGAACATTGTGATCCCATGTTCGTGATGATGAGATCAAGTATGTTTTCTCCTCTTGTGGGGATGGTGACTAGTTGTTCCATGGCATTTGAGTTTATGAACTCCAGGAACCTTTGGGCTAGAGTGTTTGGGCTTGAGTAGTGTTCCCAGTCCATATTAGGGTAGTTGAAATCACCTAGTATGATGGTGTTTGGAGATACATTTATCCCCTCCAGTGTTTTCAGGAAGGCCGTGTGAGGTTCTTGAGTTTGAGAGGGTGGCCTGTAACATGCTACAAATTGCAGAGCAGTCTTGCCTATGGTTAATTGCACCTGGATGGTCTCCAATGCATCGTGCGTTGCCACCAACCTTGAGGTGTGTGTCCTTTATGAATATGGACACCCCCCCCCCTTTCTTGGTGTTGTCCGGATTTTGGGGCCGGAACGCATGATATGAGGTGAAACCTGATAGTGCTGGGGTGCTCTCGGGAGCCTTGAACCAGGTTTCTGTCACAGCACAGACATCGATGTTCTCCATACTGAGAAGGGCCTCGAGTGCGTGCATCTTGAGATTGAGACTTCTGGCATTGAGCAGCATTACCCTTAGTTTTTTCCTTTTTGTGTTCTAGGGTGGTAGGTTTAGAATTTGAGCCTTGCCTAAAAAGGCACTATGGGGTGGCAAGAGCCTTTGCCAATATCCGGAAGCCCAGGGTGACAGGTGCAAGCCATCCCTCATGGCAGCATGGCTTGTCCAGCATGTCATCCCAGGCAGACAGACGTTGGATCCCCTTTGAATGACACCAAAATTTAAGCCAATTATTAAAGCTGATCATCTTATCACTGTATTGTGGCATCATTCTCGGTGAAGGTAGGATACTGCTCAAGGTCAGGGTCATACATATCTGGGCTACATAATCAGAGAGCTCCTCAATGTCTCTTTTCATGTAGTCCAAGGAGGTACGTCTCAGGTCGTTGACACCAGCATGGACAATGACTGAGTCGTACTTGTACCTGCTGTTGAGAGACCTGAGTGCTTGCGTTATGTGGCGGATTCTAGCGCCCGACAGGCAGCTTACTGTGACCTTCTCCTTACTCAGTCTGGTGAGCGGGACGTCAGTGTGCCTGACTATGGAGTCACCAATAACTAGTGTGTCTGGCATTGTGTTTGGCCTTAAGGGCTGTGACTGTTTGACACTCTGACTGTGTGGACTATGTGTTGCATGTGTTGGGTCCTGAGGTGGTAGTTGTTTGGGTGTCTGCTTTGGAGGCCTCTGCTGTTTTGGTAGATTTTTGGTCAGAGCCTCCGAGTATGTCTTTGTGTGATTATGTGTATGATTTGAAGTTGTGATGGTACTATGTGTGACTGGGTATGTAGTGTGTGTGGTTACCTTCTCCTCCTGTCTGGTCTTGCCAGTCCTATGTTGAGAGAGGTCAGCCTCCAGTTTGGATGTATAGTTGCATCTCTCGCATGTATTTGTGTTTTGTGGGAGAAGGAGAGGATTGTCTGTGTACATGAGGCAATTGTAACATTGCCTCAATATTCCCAGGTTCACCAGTTGAGCAGGAGAGGACACTAGCAACTGATCCCTCGACATGCTAGAATTAATAGATAAAAAAACTTACAAAAGACTCCGGGGGATGTGGGTTCTAGGCTGGTGGGGTACTATCTATAATAATAGTGCTTTATCAAGGTGCAAGTACTGTAGGAGCAAGTGCTAGGCTTTACAGATAGAGAATAGTCTACTTGGGAATCAAGTAGAGATGAAGCTTTTAGTTATAGGATACGCTGGTTAGATCGGCAGTACAGTTCGAGGAAGGTAGTTTTAAGGGAAAATTTGAAGAGTGGAATTTAGGTAGCCAGAATAGTTTAACCTTGTTTAGCCGCCGCTGCTCTTGTGTGCAACAGTGGCAACTCCGCGCTAACGCGTGCTTTATAGCAGGGGGCTGGAAAAAAACAGGAAATGACCCAAAATGGCCAATGAATTACTAGTTGCTGTCTCTAACCACTCCTCTGAGGACAAACAAGTAGCTTAGTACTCCCCACTCCCACTGGTGAGTAAAGAAACTACCCAAGAAGACAACATACAGTACCCAAGAATTACACCAGAGTATAATGAAAAGAGGGGAAAAATACCAGCGATGGTAGTGACAATACTATACGAGCAAGAAAAGCGATAGGAAAGGGTATGCTGCAATAGAAATATATTAGAAACTAATAGATATATCACACCAAACAGAAAATTGAGAACTAGTGAAAAGGAAAAAATTCCCACTTATCTTAATCATACCTCAAGAGCCAAAGCGACCATGTCTATGCGCAAAAGCAGCAATGAGATCTGAGGGAGGTTGGGCTTAGAGCATTGTGGGTAGGAAGGGAGCTCATGAGTGTTTTGGTGGCTGCGAGCTAGTAGAATGGCCGAGTTGGATCCAAATCCCATCGGTTGAGGAATGAATGATACAACATCAGATCTATTTTTCCCCTAGACACCAGTCAATGAAACCCTCCCAGGTTCCCTTCTGCTCTGCAGGCAATGCAGCTACACACTTCTGCATTGCAGGCAACATAGCTGAGCACTGAGCAGCATCACTTCACTTGTCTCCTTGTTAATCCCAGAGCAATAGCTAATCTAATTTTCCCCCTCAGAAATTAGTACTTAAGAATTACCTGCTACTATGGACAGTCAGTTTCTCAACATTTCTCCAGCCAATCTGATTAACATAGGCATCCTGAAGCAATGTAACTGCCTCATGTATACCAATATCCACTTGCTCCTAAAACAAACAAATTTGGTATGTGAGACATGTAACTATACCATGAAACTACAATCAGTTCTCTCATGTAACAATAAGCAAGACATCAAATAGGTTGTCAGTATACATACCTCTCCACTCACACAAGATAAGTTCAAGACACATAAACCTGCAGAGGTATTCACTAAGAGCCTACCAAAAGACCAGAGACCTCCCAAGTGCAGACGACATACACATACTGGTACATGAACAGAATCCACCACTACACATAACAACACACATAACAATGTCTCAACAATTAAGCCCTTAAGAAAAAACACCTCAAAACCTAATGTCCTAGTCAAAGGTGACTCAGTTGTGAGACGCACAGATGTCCCCCTCACCAGACTGACCAAGAAGGTCATGGTCAGCTGCCTGTCAGGTGCCAGGATCTGTCAAATCATGCACCCACTCAAGTCATTCAGCAACAATTACAGATATGACTCTGTCATAGTACATGTTGCAGTGAATGACTTTAGACACACCTCTCTGGACTATATGAAGAGATTGTGTGTTCCAGGCAGGTATGTCCCTAGCCCTAAGCAGCATTCCACTTTCACCTAGGATGATGACACAATACAGACAAAAATGATTGATTTCAATACTTGCCTTAGCTTCTACTGTCACTCCTGAGGGATCCAGTGTCTGACAGCCTGGGAAGACATGGTCAACAGACCACGCTGCTTTGCCAGAGTTGGCCTTCACCCTTCTCCTCAAGGCTTTTGGATACTAGCAAAGATGAAGATGCCAAACAGGAACAGGATGAGCCACTCCACAGTAAAAAATGCATCTATTCAGGCCAAATTCAATAAAACCAATTCTGGACTTTATTGAAGAAAATAAAACAAGTGATAAGCACTTTCGTCCTGACCACTTCAGAACTTCATCAGATAATGAATTAATTTACACAAACCATTTATATAGTACAGAGGAAACTGGGTAAAACAATCATTAAAAGTTAATAAGTTATTTAAAATGACACACCCCCTTAAAGAAAAATCATGTAAAAACCATGCTTTATATATGAAAACTGGTTAAAATGCATAAATAAATATGGAAAATTATGACAAAAATCCAGCACAGAAATATTTCCAAGGACAAAGCCACGATCCAAGCACTATTCAGTTAACTTTTTATTGTAAAAAACACAAACACAAGTATAGGTTAAGCACTTTCATCTAAGTAAAAAGATTTCATCAGAACACAGAATGTTTACAACACAAACAATATATAGGTAAAAGCCCGCCAAAAATCTGTGCCTAAGGCATTAATTAATCAATTAACAATAATGATACCCAATGTAAATTTACGTTGGGTATCATTATTGTTAATTGATTAATTAATGCCTTAGGCACAGATTTTTGGCGGGCTTTTACCTATATATTGTTTGTGTTTTAAACATTCTGTGTTCTGATGAAGTCTTTTTACTTAGATGAAAGCGCTTAACCTATACTTGTGTTCGTGTTTTTTACAATAAAAAGTTAACTGAATAGTGCTTGGATCGTGGCTTTGTCCTTGGAAATATTTCTGTGCTGGATTTTTGTCGTTTTGTTGAAATATGGAAAATTCAAGTTGCATTCTAAAACCACAATCAAACATATAATTTAAAAGTACAGAAGAAATATAAAATTTTTAAAAGAAACACTGTTATCTTTCTAAAGCTTTAAGTTTCAACAGAGAGCTAATGGAAATGTATTCATTTAAGCCTGGCCAACTTGATGCATTGAGATGCAGTTGCCAGTAAACCTCTCTCCTTTCTAACAAAGGTGACCAGGCACCACCTCGAGGTTCTGTTTTAATATTGTCAATGACAGTGAAATGAAAAGAGTGACCAGTATTTTCCATAATGTGCTTACTAAGTGCATTTGAATCTTTTTTTGATTTTATATCATAAAAATGTTCATAAATTCGGGTCTTTAATTTACGGTCAGTTTTTCCAATGTAAAAACAGCTACAACAGTTACAGAGGGCACAATAAATAATCTTTTCAGATCCACAGTTATGTAATTTCACTTCAATAATGTTGTTTATCAGTAGGTGTAGTTCTTATGAACCAGGTTGATTATGCTAACAAGATGTTGCACATTCTGAATGGGAAGGCATATGCTAAATCCTCCCTAAATGAATTACACACAGCTTACAATAGAATTAGAAATGATTTACTGGATTTGTTTATTGAGGGGTCCATTACCATTAATAAGTTAAATTATCTCACTGTGTCATATCCCAAAATATCTGTGATGTTTGGGTTACCAAAGCTTCATAAGAACCTTGACCAACCAACCATGAGACCCATTGTGGACGCAAAAGGTTCTATCACCCACCCTCTTGCAAAACTTTTAGACACTAGGCTTAAAGAACTGGTCTTTTCAGAAACCCACATATGTAAGGACTCATGAAGTTTCTTACATCTCATCAAAAACACTCCATTTCAAACCCATTATGTCCTTTTAACCATCGATATCAAAGACTTATACTCTGTCATTCCACATAATACAGGTTTAGAATGGTTTTCAGAATGCTTACATGAGAACGGTATTGAGCAAAACAAATTTCACGTATATGCACACCTACTTGAACTTGTATTGAAAAACAACTTTATTCTCTTTAATCATGAAATCTATTTGAAACAGGAGGGTGTAGCGATGGGTTCCTCATGTGGGGGTCTATATGCAAACATTGTTGTAACCCAGTGGGAAAAGAAGTTTTTGTTCAATAGTCCAATGTTTAGGTATGTAAAATGCTACATCCGTTTTTTGGACGATATCTTTATTTTGTGGGATGGACCCCCAGAACATATAGTAGATTTAATATCATACATGAATTCCACCACCACTTTCTTGAAATTCCCACACAACTACAATATGGACCAGCTAGCTGCCTTTCCTAGATATTCTTCTCATTAAAGATCACACCAACAACAAATTTGTTTCAAAAATATACAGAAAGGAAACCTATTCCAACTTCTTACTTCATTTTTCAAGTACACATCCAATGAAACAGAAAAAAACTATTGTAAAGGGACAATTTGTGAGGGTGGCCTGAATGGTATCTGTTATGGATGATTTCCTTAGCGAATGTGACAATTTGAAAGCCATGTTTTCAAGATGAGGCTACCCATGCAAGTTTATTACTGACATTATGTTAGAGGTAGTAAATAAAAGGGAGAGAGGGCATTTTAGCCCCTTAATAACAGACACTGATAACAGCATCACCAATACCAATAATTTTACCCAGTCTTTAAGTGTGCAGAATCAAGAACTTAAAAGGAACTATAAGATATCTTTTATTACTATATATACCAATGACAGTTTTGCATTATGGAAAATCTTGGAAAAGAATTGTACCATTCTTAACCAAGAGAAAGCCATTAGACCTTTCATTGATTCACACCCCACCATATTATTCAAGAAAGGTAGAAACTTAAAAAACATTTTTGAGATGAAACCAAAGGGAGTGAATAATGTTGGGCACATGAAAAAGTGTGGCATGTGTAAATATTGCAAACACATTAAGGAAGGGGGCATTTTTCTGATAAACAACACTGAAGTGAAATTACATCAAAAATTTAACTGTGGATCTGAAAAGATTATTTATTGTGCCCTCTGTAACTGTTGTAACTGTTTTTACATTGGAAAAACTGACCATAAATTGTTGTTGTTGCTGTTGTTGTGTCTTTCGGCTTTTTCCCGGTTAGGGGTCGCCACAGCAGAACTCCGGTCCGCTAATGATTGGCAGTGGATTTTTATGTGCCGAGTTACTGGCCCTGACGCATAACCTTCAACGAAGGTACGCCCATTCATGCATGTCTCCACACAGAAGATGCTCTAGCTGAGAATCGAACGAGACAACATCTTGCTGAGAGGTGACAACGAAGAACTGGTTTTTACGAACATTTGTATGATATAAAATAAAAAAAAAGATTCAAATGCACTTAGTAAACACATTATGGAAAATACTGGTCACTCTTTTCATTTCACTGTCATTGACAATATTAAAACAGAACCTCGAGGTGGTGCCTGGTCACTTTTGTTAGAAAGGAGAGAGGTTTACTGGCAACTGCATCTCAATGCATCAAGTTGACCAGGCTTAAATGAACATATTTCCATTAGCTCTCTGTTGAAACTTAAAGCTTTAGAAAGATAACAGTGTTTCTTTTAAAAAATTTATATTTCTTCTGTACTTTTAAATTATATGTTTTATTATGTTTTTAGAATGCAACTTCAATTTTCCATATTTATTTATGCGTTTTAACCAGTTTTCATATATAAAGCATGGTTTTTACATGATTTTTCTTTAAGGGGTGTGTCATTTTAAATAACTTATTAACTTTTAATGATTGTTTTACCCAGTTTCCTCTGTACTATATAAATGGTTTGTGTAGATTAATTCATTATCTGATGAAGTTCTGAAGTGGTCAAGATGAAAGCGCTTATCACTTGTTTTATTTTCTTCAATAAAGTCCAGAACTGGTTTTATTGAATTTGGCCAGAATAGGTGCATTTTTACTGTGGAGTGGCTCATCCTGTTGTTCCTGTGTGGCATCTTCGTGTTTTTCAACAGTTTTTCCTTTTGTCTTTTTATACTAGCAAAGATGTTTGCCTCTCCCATAGTGTCTTTTTTAGGCAATATCAAAGCAGCAAAACGTCTGATGTAAAAAAATCCACTACAGACAAACTCAAGGTCATGCTGCTTAATGCTAGGAGCCTAAAAAGTAAACTACACTTCCTGGAAGCACTCCTCACTTTGGAAGATGCTGACATCTATGCAGTCGCTGAGACTTAGTACAAGGCCGCAGACAGTACCCCGGCCATACAAGGCTACAATGCCTTTCACATGTTCAGACCTCAAAACAAGCATGAAAGAACCAAAGGTGGAGGTATATCCATCTTCGTTAAATCCAAATACCCATCAAGACTAGTAAAACAGTACAACTCTCTTAAACTACTCCAGGTCTACGTAACTATAGGCAAAATACCCTACCACACTGTCGCTAACTACAAGTCCGCCAACCATGAACCAGCAGAACAACACTGTCTACTTGGATTTGCTAGAGTCACTCAGAAGCAGCCAAACACCTTGGTCATGGAAGATTTCAACTATCCTTCCATTGACTGGGTGACTTACACGAGCCCAAACACAATCACTCTGAGGTCCCTGGATTTTGTTAATAAAAATGCCCTGGAACAGCTAGTCTGCACCCCAACAAGGGCTCAAATGTGCTAGACCTAGTGCAAATCAACATGGGGGTTCACTGCACTACCCCCTCTGTGTTGTCCTCCCTGGTAAGGTTAGACCATAAATCATTCTTGTTTAAAGTAAAGATCAGACCTGATACTCCCACAGGAGCGAGCAAAAAAACTGAAAAGTTTCTCCAAAGCAAACTATAACTTACTAAGCGATGGTATAAAAAGTTTCAAAGTCCCTGCAGATATCGCTGCAAATTACAATATTGATAGCACACCGCTAAAATCAGACCCAATGGTGAGAGACCTTGGAATACAGATAGATAGTAACCTAAACTTTGACCACCTACAGTAGTGAGGAAATCCTTCTGTGCTTCTGTGTGGTTCAACTTATAAGTAAAGGCATAGACTCAAGATCAAAGGGATTCATAGTGCCATTGTATTGGCTCTCATCAGTCCTATAATTGAGTACAATGCTTCCTCCTGTATGTACCTAACCAGGCATTTACATAAGTTGGAGCAGCCCCAGAAGTTTCTCACTAAAAAAAATACAAAGTGTAAGATACATGTCTTATGCAGACCGGCTAAAGGCCCTATCCCTTTCTCCATCTCATATTGTTTATTGAGAGTGGACTTATGCCTGATCTATAAGGCATTCTCTGGTCTAGCCTTGATGAAAATATTACATATTCACAAGAAAAATGATACAAGCATTACGAGTTCCATGGACATGAACTTTATTTGTGACTCTAACAAAACTTGTTGGAGACAGATTTGTATCCCAAAGGCTACCTCATCTATGGAATAAACTTCCCTTTTTCATAAAACAAAGCTTGTCCCTCAGTCTCTTCAAAAAGAGTTTGGATAAGTGGATGGGAAACTGCAAATTCATGCCTGGGGTACTGCCCGTGTGCCTTACGGACAAAGGCAGTCTGTAGAATGACTCAGGGCTCCATCATCCAAAGACCCACTACCCTAATACTACCCCATCCCATATCTGGGGAATTAAGATGTGCTATTGTCATATCCTGGATGTTATTGGCTAGGCCTGTAAAGACTTTTGTGCCATCAGCCTAGTAATCAGCTATGAACCTCTGAACCTCTGAAGAAGACTTCTCATGAGGAAAAGTAAGAACAGCATTAAGGAAAATGTAGTCAGGGAAAGCAGCAGGCTGTGATGAGGTCACAGTAGGTATGATCAAGATATTGGGTGAGTTAGGGCAGAAATGACTCCTGAGTGCACTTATAACAATATGGAGAGAAAGGTGTATTCCAGATAGATGGAGAATAACCATTCTAGTGCCAGTGTGCAAGATCAAAGGGGACATTAACAACTGTGGGCAGTATAGAGGTATCAAACTTCTACAACACTACATAAAAGCACTGGAGAGAGTGACTGATGAACAGATATGCAGGGTAGCAGAAAGTAAGATGGAGGGTGAGCAGTTCAGATTTAGTTCAGTAAGCAGCATAACTTGCCTGATATTTGCAGTGAGATACACAGTTGAGAAGAAGTTAGAGATGAAGAAATAATTCAGGTAGGCATTCCCAGACTTGGAAAAAGCATATGTCAAGGTCCCAAGAAAGCTGACTTGAGCAGTCCTGCAATGGTTCAAAGTCCCAGAGTCACTGGTATAGTATATGCAGGCTATATGCAAGGACCTAATGACATAAGTATGAACAATGTTCAGACTCACAGGGGGCTTCCAGTGGGAGTGGGTGTATCAGAGTTCAGCTCTGAGCCCACTGCTGTTCATACTAGTGATGGCCTATATTAGCAAAGAGGTAGAAGGGGACAGAGCAACAAAGATGCTGTATGCAGGTTCATAGATTTATAGAAGGTTACTAAGCTAATGACCCTAGGGCTTTTACAAGCCTAGCCATGTAAAAACCCATCTACTCTAATTGACCATAGTTAGATGGTTGTTATTAGTAAAAGAAAGATTCTATCATCAGTACTAACTACCCCTGTCCATGAGGGACATAGGTGCCTCCCCTAGGGTGAATTTACAGTCACCCATCCAGTTCAAGTTTGTGCTTAAATATGGTTATTGAGGAGCTCTGCTTCACGTGAAGTGGGAGCTTATTCCAGAAGCATGTCAATCTCTGGGAGGTATATCTGTCTTTCCAGCATGCTCTGTTAATGTCACAGGCTAGGTTAAGATCCCTGGAGCGAGTTATTCTTGTCCCACTTGATTTGCGGATATGCAGCATTTCCATTAGGTCAGAGTCAGAGACTGATGTGTCGCCTCTCAGCAGCTTGTAGAATACAGAGTACAGTGACAGGGCTTTCAGTCTTTCTATGTATGTCAAGTTTTGGAGGCCTTGGATTAGCTTGGTTAGAAACCTCTGTGGTCTCTCCAGTTGCTGCAGGTGTATGATGAGATACATACAGAAGGGAATACTGTACTGAATTAGTGCTCTGATAAGGGTCAAGTAAAGTGGAGTTATAAGCTCCTTAGTCTTGGATGCCATGCTCTTGTTGATGAGATGTACAATTGTGCACTGGTGCAGTGGTAGCGTTGTCACCTCACAGCAAGAGGTTCTCCGGTTCAATTCTCGATTGGGGTGCCTTCTGTGTGGAGTCTGCATGGCTTCCCTGCATTTTTTAGCACTTAGTCTCAGACTATGGTTTTGGCACCAGTCATTTGTCATTTTTAGGCCTGTTTCTAGGATGTCAACATTGCTTGGGGATTCAATGTTTGCTCCCAGCTTACCGTCATTAGTGAACTTGGTGAGCCAGAGGCCTCCAACATTGGCCTTTACTTCAGAAAAGTATATATCAAACAGGAGGGGTCCCAACACTGAGCCCTGTGGAACACCATTAGTAACAGGTTTCTTATCGGAAGTGGATTCACCTATCTGGACAATATGTGTCTTGTAAGTCAGCCAGTTGGCTATCCATCTGCTGATTTAGGGGGTTATGCCTAACTCAGTAAGTTTATCTATGATCCCCAAGTACAGGATTGTGTCTAAAGCTTTGGCCAGGTCTAGATAAATGGTGTGTACCATTTTACACTCATCCATTGCTTTGGTGATTTTCTCGAAGAAGTCCACCAGAATATGCAGGCAAGACCTCCTTTTGACAAAGTCAAATTGGGTCTGGTCCAGTTTTTGGAGAGTTCTTATGTCGTTATTGATTAGGTCCATGATAATTCTCTCCATGGCCTTGCAGATAAGACTGGTCAAGCTTATGGGCCTGCAGCTCCCTGGGTCAGTTGATGGGCCCCCTTGTGCAGAGGGACTATTGTTGCAGCCCTCCATTCTTCTTGGACAAAGCTCATCCAGAAGCTGTGATTAAAGAAGGCTTCTAGAGGCTCTGAAAGATTTTGTTTTTTTAAGCTATTTAAGAAGCATCCTGGAATGTTGTCAGGACTCATGGAGGCTGTGTTTTCGGCTTTAGCAAGTGCAGTAAGGACCTGTTCCCTCACAATGACCAGTAGGGGGATGGTTGCAGGTATTTCTTTGGGTGTGGTAGCAGGTGATGGGGGAGAGGTTTGAACTGAACTGATCAGCCAGCAGGTTTGCTATAGGCTCAGGCAGGGTGTAAGTTTTGCCATTCAAGATAAGCCCGGCAAATTGCTGAAAGTTTCCCCTGAAGTTATGAACATATTATAAAAAACCTTATGGTTATCTTTTACCTGGTTGGCTATCCTTGCCTCATAGTTTGCTTTGGCAGACTTAACCAGCCCTCTAATTTATTTGTTTAGACTGGTGTGTGTCTTTTAGCACTGTTTTGTCTGTTCTTTCTTGGCTTTGGAGAGGATTTTTTTTCTTTTGTTGAATAGCCTGTTTGTGCTAGGAGTCCACCCAGGCAGTTTATTTTTGCCAGTAATCATAAGTTTGACTCTAACAGGTGCTACCTCCCCTATGCAGCTATGAATATGGTTGCACAGTGTTTTTGTGTACAACTCTCAGTAGGCCTCACTGTCATATGGGTTTGGAAGTTTAGTAAGCTGCCACTTAGTTTGATGTAATTGGCCTTAGCAAAGTTATTAACAGGTTTGGAGTTTGGTGGGGGTTCTAGATTAGTTTTAATACTAAAAGCAATCATTTTGTGATCAGATCTCACTAGGGAGGAGTTAATGCATGGAAAGGAGCATCATCCTCCCATGTACATGAGTACTAGGTTAGGAGATTTGTACTTCTAGTTGGGGAGCTAAGTAGTTGCTTCAGGGTGTTTGTGTTGATAAAGTCCAAAAACCTCTGTCCAACTGAATTATGGGTCAAATAAGTCTCCCAGTTTATGGTGTTAGGCTGAATGTTAAGAAATTCTAGTAGGTTTAGGTAGGAGGTGTGCTTTTCCAGACTCAGGTTAGGGGATCTGTAGCTACCAAGGATATGATAAAGGGTCACAGCTATGGTTAATTGGGCATGAAGCATTTCAAGCAACTCATGTTGTTGGACCAGTCTAGCAGTGTACTTGTCCTTTTTGAACACTGACACACCTTTTCCCTTTGTTTTATACTGAGCTGAGTGGGACTGAAATGTATGAAAGGCTTTGTAGCCTTTGATAGCCAGGGTACTTTATAAGGTTCTGTACCATATTTCTGTGACTGCACATATGTCTGCATTCTCCAGGGTGAGGAGTGCTTCCAAAAACGTGCACTTTTTTATTTAGACTCCTAGCATTGAGCAGCAGTATTTTTAGGTAGTCATGAATGATTTTTGTTATGTTGGAGGGTTTAACAACTTCGCAAGGCCTAAAAACGGAACTATGGGGATAGGTAAAGTTTTTGCCAGTATCTGGAAGCCAAGTGGTGACAAATGCAAACCATCTCTGGCAAAGCATTATGGTTTGTCAATCATGTCTCTCCAGGCTAACAGATATTGGATTCCCTTGTTGTGACACCAGAAACTAAGCCAATTGTTGAAGTCAATCATTTTTTGCTGGTACTGTGGCATCATCATTGAAGAAGGTAGGATGTTACTCCTGGCTAGATTCATACCCATCTAGGACATGTAAACAGAGAGCTCCATCATGTCTCTCTTCATATAGTCCAGTGAGGTACATCTTAGGTCATTTATGCCCACATGGACTATGACCGTGTCATACTGATACAGCAAGCAATCTGAGTCTTATAACCACAGGTATCCAAGCTGGGCACACAGAAGTGCTAAATAAATGAACACAGTTTCACAAAAATGTATGGCTTTTATACCAGGAGGATGAAAAGAAATTTACACAGTTAAGCCTTCAGGCCAATCAGATAAACACAAAATAAGGCTTCCACCTGCAGTTCCCAACTCGGATGGGTTGAATCAGCCCCCTGCTCCCACCAGAGTGCAAAAAAAAAGCACTTAATGTAAAACAAGCTGTTTTTTAGATCAAGTGCAGTACCAAATGCTTTACAACAAAAAGGCATAACTCCTGCAGTATCACAAATTCTTGGAAATAAGTTCACAAGCCCTACGAAATGTTCATAAATACAGAAAAAAGTACACAAACATGACATAACTTCTACAAACACATAAAAAAACTTTGCAAACCTTGGAAATATTTTGGCAAACTCAGAACAG
The DNA here is from genome assembly GCF_019279795.1 of Protopterus annectens. Lineage (NCBI taxonomy): Eukaryota > Metazoa > Chordata > Ceratodontiformes > Protopteridae > Protopterus > Protopterus annectens. The sequence continues at coordinate 1,662,870,676 of NC_056732.1, forward strand.
CTTTTGCAGTATCAGTGGAGGTTAGGAAATATCAGAAAACTGCTAAAACAACCTAACAGCAGTGCAGTAACAAACATATGGCATTTCTTAGTGCTGGCTGAACAACAGTGATAAATTCAACCAAATCAATAAATGCAGCAGAGATGTGTTAAATAGTACAGAAAGAGGAAATGCAAAAAAAAATACTTATATCAGGTTTGTAGGTCCAGATGGTTTTAAAAGCAATCTAAGTCTTTTAGTCACAGGCGCCCAAGCCAGGCCCAGGGAAGCTCTACTGTCTTTTGGGTAATACTGCTTCTGTGGGGTTTTCTTCATTCAGAAACTTTTGGAAATACGCCTTCCATCTGTCTCTGATGTCCTCTGGACTTGTTCCTTATCCCTGACGAAAGCTGTCTGATGACTATCTTCTTTATCTTTCTGTCTTTGCCTTGGAACCTGATAGTTTCTTTGTGCCATCTGCTAAGTCACTTTACCAAAACTGGTAGAGTGCCTCGGATGCCTTCTTCTTTGCTAATGCATCTGCTTTGTTAGCCTTCTTGCTATCCAACTGGTGTTCCTTCAAAGCCTGGTCTGTCTTCTCTATCTCCTTGTTTTTCCTGCTCTCTCTTTCTTTCCTTTCATAAGTTCCTGGACTTCTGCATCCCACCACCAGGTTTCCTTATGTACCTTACTTCCAGACCAGGTTTGGCATCATATCTTTTATATAGTCCTCTCACAAGATGTTGCCATTCTTCTTCAACTCCAGCTCCCTAATGAAATGCCAGCATTTGAAATGCTGAGTGTCAACATGCCAAAAAAAAAAAAAGATTGAAAATTCATAAGAAGAACATTTCTCACACATCCCTCCATTTTTTGTTGTAGTGAGGACAGGCCCCCTGCACTTCCAATGTGGGGGCAAGCCCTCCCAATCCCCAAACTTATATGTACCAAAACCAAGATAGCCAAACATCTCAAACCTGGTATATATAAGCCCATTTCTGCCCTTTGTGTCTTCTCATTACAGGGATTAATTATAGCAGATCTTGACATGTGAAATCATTACCTTTAACTCCTCTTATTTCCTCTTCTTCCTGAGGTGTAGGAACACAGTGTATTTCCTTGAACTCTTGTGATTTTGCTCCAGTCATCTTTCAGTTCTTCAAGCCTAGTCTCTGTAGACCTTAGACCTTTCAATGACCTCTGCTTGCAGTGATTGTGTCCACCAGTGCCATATGCTGTGGAATTACTGTTTCACTGAGGATTACTTTGCAGTCTCTCACTGTTCTCCAATGTCCTTTCCTTACTGAGAGGAAGACGTTCTGATTTGCATGTTGGCCACTCTTGCATACAATCTTATGACTGTCTGTCTTGTTGAACCATGTGCTGCCCATCACCAATCCATTTGCCAGACTGAAGTCTAGAATGGCCTCTCCTTGTTTATTTCTGTTGCCCCAACCATGTGGACCTGGTCCTCAAATGCTGTCTGTCCAGGTATGAGCATTCAAGCCTCCTATTATCAACAGCAATTCATGTTGTCCTGCTTTACCTAGTAGGTCTTGCAACTCCTTGTTGAATGTACTCTTTTTCCTAGCTATCACAATATTGCAGTGGGTCTATATCGCATTATCAAATCGGAAGAACTCCGAACGGCTAAAGTTTTGAAAAGACCATTCATCGAAGTGTGTTTTGTGAGGTTGCGGTACAGTGGGGAATGGGATATTTGCCCTTTCCCCAGTACAGTGTGATCTCGGAGTTGGAATATATAATTAGTGAGGGGGCACAGCCCCCCACAAGACACACTTTGAATAATGGCCTTTTCGATTTTATAGCTGTTCGGACTTCTGCCGATTCAATAACATGATATAAACCCTATTGCAGTGTGGTATAGACTGATATTATCAATACTGACCATTCTTTATACTGGAGTCTGACTGCCATGAGTCTATCTCTAATTCTAAAGACATCTCCTCACTGTCTTCTGAAGACTCTCCCTTACCACAGTTCTCACACCATTTCTAGCCTGTCTTCCCACTGAGTAGTATAATCTTGATCCCAAGCCAAGTGGCTTTGCTGCACTGCTTTTCCATCTTTTATCCTATTTACATAAGATGTCCAGGATACTCCTTACCATCATGTCAGTGAACCTATATTGACTGAAGCAATCACTATTTCATGTCTGTCCATTTGTTTTGATTTTACATTCAGCTTTCCCATAACAGAGATATCCCAGGTAAATCAGGCTGGGCAAGTAAACACCAGACAGCCAGTAGCTTATTGACCCAGGGCTACTGGGCTTTATAGCAGGAACACACTGACCAATATGACTAATATGGCAAATGGACCCCTCCCTCTATTAGCATGGGTCCCTGATGCAAGACAGAGTAGGTCAGAATAGGCCAGGTCCTCAACCCACTTATCACTGTGCATTACAGCTGATGCTACTGATCTATACAACATTTCCCATAACAAGTACCATCTAGAGTCTGTGCTGCTGCCCATGGATTCATTCAGTTTTTGAGTGATTTTGAGGTGGAAACATAAACATATTTTTGTATGAAGGTAGGAACCCACCATGACACTGGAATAAGATACAAACTCCACACAGGCATTGGCCAGAGGTCAGGATCAAACTTTGTATCTTGCACATGGGAGGTGAAGTTCTTAGACATTATGCCTTTTCTGAAAACAGATGAAATAAGGTCCCTCTAGGGTGGATTCACATAAGCCTACCTGCAACTTCATTTATTGGAAGAAACAATCCACTGACAGGAAATACATTATTTTTGTGTTCATTTGATAATGGAACAGCATGAAAATTGGAAGGATGTTAAAAATGAAAGTCTATGGTGAGTTTAATACCTGCACCACCTGAACTACTTGCAAAATATTTGTGTGTCAGCACTGAATTGGCCATTTGCCACTACTCATAATATAGGCTACTATAAAGCAACATTTATGAGGAAGGCCCGTGTGGACCTGTGTGACCACTGCTAGTCAGGGTGGTTAGAAATCTGACTAAGAGACATACCCTGAGGATTCAAACACCCACTCTTCTTTCACCTTCTGAACCTCAGGCATCATTTACAAATCAAATGAAGTAGCAGCTAAGCCCCAGATCTCACTTTGAAAAGCAAGTCCTAGGATGGAGTTCACTCCTCAACTTTAAGCAATTCCAAATATTTGGAATGAGAAATGATCTCTTGCTAGAAACACAGCATCCTGGTGAAAAAGCAAAATCCACTACCTAAAAAATTGTGAAACAGAGCTAGAACTGAAGACCTAAAGTTCAAACCTTTGTTTCACTAACATTTATTACATACACAGCATCGTTTCTATCCACTTCAAATGCCAGACCCTGAGAAATGCTGTAAGCTTTACTCAACATCTGTGGGTCATGGGACTAAAGCAGATAGCAAAAAGTTCTGATACCATGTTATAGCCACAGACAATGTAGGCATCTGTGGTCACCCTGACTCATGATCCAGTGACTGCAGTCACATTTTTCAGACTCGAGTTTCTTTGCCATCGACTGTAGGACTTTTCTAAGCAAATGCTAGAAAGATATCTAAAATACACTATAGGCTGGAAGACTTGGCACCACTGGTACATGTATTCTGTAAGCCTTAACACAGTGACAGCATGCATGAAATGGTCAAAGGAAAATTTATCGTGAATGTTGGCATACCCCTGCAAAAAGGGATGCAATCAATGAGTCAAATGGAGTAAGTCACCCCCGGCATGAAAACCTGAGATATTTTTTTTAAATAAGAGATACTACAGAAGGCAAAGAAATGATGTTTCCACATGTAATATCCACAACAGAAGGCCTCTCAAAGTAAAATCTGGCTATATTACTTTTACTATCACTTTAGCATAAATAATTGATTTTTAGGATAAAAAAAACTGCCATATACTTACAGCCACTCTCTTATGTGACCTTCATCGACACCTTCGACTGCAGAAAGAACCTTTCTACAATCCATGAGAACAGCCTTACATTCCTGCATCTGACGATCAATGTGTTGTTCACAGGTATTGACACGTTCCTCATCAAAAAAGCTATCTAAATATGAGTGCTCCATAGTTATGGTAAATTCAAAACGTTATAATCAAACTCAACTGACAACTCTAGATTATCGTGAAGTTTATATTTTATAACCTCCTCAGCTTTGTGTATCTTGAATAAGTGCTTTGTGGACTGAGCAGGGTATTCCAATAAAATACAGCGTGTATAGAGGTTGTGGTGGCTGAAAAACTGAGAACGGTA